>NC_143527.1:2915000-3020000 GCF_031878675.1 Megascapheus bottae
AAAAAAGAAATGTACTGATTACTTTATAACTCTTAACTCCTCTGTACATCATCTTTACAATAAAATTAAATTTAAAAAAGAAAAATGTCCCACTTCACGGCCATGTTACAGGGCAGTAAGGAAGCTTATTTTGTTTGGGGGAACTTTTTTCTTTTAGTTTCTCACTTACAGGGACAAAATGCTATGGAAACTAATAATGGAATTCATTTGAGAATGAATAATAAAAACAGCATACAGCACATGCTTGACATCCAGTTACTCAGGAGGCAGAGATAAAACGATGGTGAGTCTGACATCAGCCCAGGACAGCAGGGTCTATCTCAAAAGCAAAAAAAATAAAAACTAAAAGACTGCAGTAATAATAACTCAAGTGGAAAACGCATGTGTGCCAGGTCCTAAACCAATGTTACTAAAAGAAATAAAAAGACTGTTTATCTTAAAATACATGGAAACTCAGAAATATGTTCATGTGATTTTGTCATATGAATTTTAGCTTAAAATGATACCTTTAAAAGTTGAAAAGATGGGGGGTGGGGGGAGGACGTTGGGGAACGAGACATGAGAAAGGGTATCAATGTATGTGAAGTAATGCACCTTCTATTTGGTGAATATAGTGTAACCTTCCAATTAATTACAATAAAAATATATTTTAAAAAGCTCAAAAGTATGTACTTGGTTCATTGTCTCATTTCAAAACTGCCTTGTGTTCAAAATCTTGGTACTATCTTAATATATATGAAGACAAAGGTATAAGTTTTTTTTGTTGTTGTTGTTGTTGTTTGCCAGTCCTGGGCTTGAGATCAGGGCCTGAGCACTGTCCTTGGACTTTCTCAAGGCTAGAGCTCTACCACTTGAGCCACAGCACCACTACCAGCTTTTTTTTTTCCCTATGTATGTATGTGGGACCGAGGAATCAAACCCGGGTCTTCATGCATGCTAGGCAAGCACTCTACCACTAGGCCAAACTCCCGGCCCCCAAAGGTATAAGTTTTAAAAGAAGTTTTGTTAATTTTAAATCATTGTTGTCAGAAATATGTCTGCCATGACCTCATCACAAAAATGCACTGCAATATCATTACTTAATTATAAGTATAATACAATAAAAAGAATACCCATAACATTAATATGAGCCATGATAATGAAAGTTATCATTTTAATAAACTTCAAAGAAAATTTGGAAAAATGTAAATGAAAGTTTTCCTATTCACATTCTACATCAAAATCTTTGTTCTCCTAGATAAGCATGAAAAGGGAGAAGAATATTACTTAGACTCTAAAAACTGAACCTTCTTGAAATACTTTCTGTAAAATCATGTATGTTTAAAATTTTAAAGCATTGTATATACATATTGGTAGATGCTATACACACATTTATAATTTTAATTTTAACACTGTAATTTCATGTCAGTTTTTCTACTGTCTGAAAATGCTAGATTTTGCCCTACCCTTCTGGGAGGGGAAGCCATACTCTTACAGGACAAGGTATTAGGTGTTCACTCATTTAGTAGCAGCAACCGTAAAATGAAGTAAAATTGCTCGTGCCTCCAGTAGCTTTTGCATACTGTGACTGCAAAATCATGAATAAGATTAAGTACAAGTCAATCTTGAGAAATAAAAATCTCACTATCAAAATAAGCTATTTAAAGTGAGATGTGGTGGCTCACACCTGTAATCCTAGCTCTCAGAAGGGTGAGATCTGAGGATCAATATTCAAAGCCAGCCCGGGCACAAAAGGACCGGAGACTCTTATCTCCAATTAACTTCTAGAAAATGGGAAGTGGGGATTGGCTCAAGGGTAGGGAGGTAGCCTTGAGCTGAAGAACTCAGGGACAGCGCCCAGGTTGAGTTCAAGCCCCATGACCCAGAGGGGGCCGGGGGGGGGAGGGAAGCCATTTAGTTTGGAACCTGGTGACCAAACTTTATATTTTTTTAAGTAAGCAAAACAGAAGGTACTATGCAGTATTAAGACATTTTAAATAGTAAGAATGATAGCTTGGGAATGAAATCTAGGGAAGGCTACACAGAGTGAGACAAATGCTAAATATTGAAAGGAACAAGCACTCTGACCCCAACCTGAAAGACACGAAAAGGTATCTCTCTATGTAAAAGTGAGGGGATATCTTTTCCTCTCACTGGCCATGAGCACCTCCTAAAACCAGCTGACTACTGAGATGGGATCTCTAAAGCAAGAACTCCAGTGGAGATGGAAATTTTCCTGAAAGGCATATGTTTACATTGAGATGCTAAGGCTGAAGTATTTCCATATGAACTTATACTGAATCAAAATTTAACAATGTTTGACTATTTTTAACCAGTTAAATGTTGATCTCATATGCTATAATCTGAGGAAGTGATACTATCTCAATATCACAAAAATCACACAATTCCAGGATTGTCGAAAAGAGAGGAAAGGGTCAGGTGAAGTAAAAGACACTTTGTAAAAGACAACTTAAGGACACTCTTATAGCAAGGGCATCTCATATGTAATGTTCAACACCACTCTTTTATATTGAGTCTACTCCAAAGTGTTAGTGAAGAAGCATTTGTTCTCTGTTCCCAAGACATCATGCAAGTGGCCCTAGGGATAAGAATTTGGGGAAAATAGATTAGGAAGCGATCTACCTAAGTATTTCATCTTTTCTATCTACCATAGCACAAATGCATAATGAAAGAAAAATATCTTGTTTCTCACTGGTGAAATAGATGGTTATAATACTTTGATGGAATTTGGCAAAAAGATTCCAAAAGGTCTGCTTCCTGAAAATTCCTCAGGAAAAATTCTGACTCGGACTTCTATAAGTAACTACTTTACTAAGAAATGATGAATGTAAAGAACACCTCACAAAAAGTCAGTACTACATAATGATAGTATATCAAAGTCAGTAATTAGGGATAATTGAAAGCTGCAGTGCACATATAGGCCTTTTTCCCTTTATTTCTGGCACTGACGGGGAATTAAAGATAAGAGCTTAAGGCATATTTTAGTAACAGTCCAGATGTATAAACCACATTCTAAAAGTAATTTAGGTGATAAAGGAAAGGAATGTCAAAAAAATTCTAGATGCCAGAGGGGTGCAAGATCTATATTGTTAAAAAAAATTAAAACACCAGATATGCTTAGATTTCAAATCTAAGTACACTATTAGACTAAAAAGTTGCAGGAAAAACATGCCCTAAAATTCCTTTTGTTAAATCACAAACAATGTAACATTACAGGTAAAAATTGAAACTGGTATATTTAAAGTAGTAAAGATATAACTCAGTATCACTATAATTCAATTTTTCCTTATTTCTACATTAGAATGAAGAATCAGTAAAAATGAAATAGATATCATTTTACTAAAGATTATCAGAGAATTAGTAAACATTACCAGAGAACTAAACTATATATCTCTGATCAAATAACTCATTGAATAACACTAGATAATGATTATGATACAAACCATATTATCAGAGCTAGTGACCCCTTCTGGAAAATGTAAGTGGTAGAATAAAGAAATCTCTTATTAGCCAGGCCCCGGTGGTTCATGACTAAAATCCTACCTACTCAGGAGGATCATGGTTCAAAGCCAGCACAGGCACTAAAGCACATGGGACTCTTATCTCCAAATAACCACAAGAAAACAAGAAGTGGCATTGTGGCTCCAGCAGCAGAGCAGCAGCCTTTAGTTGAAGAGCTCAGGAACAGGGCCCAAGCCCCATGACTGACCCAAAAAAGGAAAGAAATCTATAATCTGACAATATGCAGATGTGTATATATATACATATATATGTACACACAAACATGCACACACACACACACATGTAGCTTGGCGCAGTGGCTCACACCAGTAATCCTAGCTACTCAGGAGGCTAAAATCTGAGGATTAAGGTTCAAAACCAGTCAAGGCACTAAGGACCTTGAGAATCTTATCTCCAATTAATTACTAGAAAATAGGAAGTGGGGCTGTGGCTCAGGGGTAGCATGGTAGTCCTGAGCTGAAGAGCTCAGGGACAGAGTTCAAGCCCCATGACCCACAAAAATAAAACAAACAAACAAAAAATGTGTATATAGAGTACATAACAGTATATGTGTGTGCAATATAAAATCTTCATTTTCATAAATGTGTGTAAGTACATATATGTGTATGTATATATGTATACACACAAGACAAGATGACCTATCTTTTCAAATCAAATGTTCCATCAGAATGATAAGAATATGAATTAAAGAATGCAATGATAAGAATATCAATTAAATGCCAGAAGTTTGGTCTACTGGTAGAGTGCTTGTCTAGCATGCATGCAGACGCCAGTTCAATTGCTAAGTACCACATACATAGAAAAAGCCAGAAATTGTGCTGTGACTCAAGTGATAGAGCTCTAGCCTTAAGAAAGCCCAAGGACCGTGCTCAGACCCTTAGTTGAAGCCCCAGGACTGACCAAAAAAAAAAAAAAAAGAATATGAATTAAAAACAGAATAAATAAGAAAGGGATTCACAGAAGACAGGCCAGAATTTAAACATGCACATTATTTGAATTTTTATTTAGGAGAGAGAAAGGCTGGAACACAGTAAGAGCAAAAGAAAAGAGGGAAAAATGGGAAATAATTTGTCTTGACAAAAGAAACTGACTAACTTAAATAGAAACTTCTCAAAAGAAGTAAGAATTGCCAATAAACACATGAAGAAATGTTCAGCATCATTGGCCATGAGAGAAAGGTCAATCAAAACAATGGTGGGGATCCATCTCACTCCAGTTAAGATGCCCACTATCAAGAAAACTATAACAACATATGCTGGCTAGGATGTGGTCAAAAATGAACTCATACTGCACTGTTAGTGGGAATGTAAACGTGCCCAGCCACTCTCCTCAACTGACTACATATATAGCTTCCCTATGACCCATGGCACTTATCCAATAGAATACCAACAATGCCACAGTAAAGATACCAGCACAACCATGTTCACTGCAGCACTATTATCCCGCAGAAATCAATCCAGATGGCCCTTAATATGCCAATGGGTCAAAAAAATGTGATATATATAACCAATGGAATTCTACTTTTCCATCTAGAATGAATGATATTATACAATTCATAGGGAAATGGAAAGACTTGTGGAAGATCACATTAAGCAAAGTAACCAGACCCAAAGAAACAGTTTGCATGGTTTCCCTAATTTGTATAACCAGAATGTGCCTATATATCTACAATTAAAGCCAGGGATGGTGGCTCATGCCTGTAATCCTAGCTACTCAAGAGGCTGAGATCTGAGGGTGGTGGTTTCAAAGCCAGCCTGGGCACTAAAGTCCATGAGAGTCTTATTTATCTTCAATTAACCACTAGAAAATGGGAAGTGGGTTCCAGGGGTAGGGTGGTAGCCTTGAGCTGAAGAGCTCAGGGACAGAACCTAGGTCCAGAGTTGAAGTCCCATGACCAAAAAAGAAAATCTACAAGTAAATACACTGGATGGTTGAACATGATAAATTAAACTAAACAGGATGCTAGCCATTCACACAGTGAGACTCAAAGAGGATATTCTTAGGATAAGATCTCAAAGGCACAACAGATATGTGCATATGATCATATAAAATGATGTTCATCAAAATGAACCAAGAAATAGAAACAAGGGTTTTTTATTTTGTAGATGCGCGCTCGCTCTCTCTCTCTCTCTCTCTCTCTCTCTCTCTCTCTCTCTCTCTCTCTCTCTCTCTCTCTCTCTTTCTCTCTCTGTATACACACACACACACACACACACACACATGCACGCACGCACACACACACACGCGCGCACCCCATGAAAGAAAAATACCTTATTTCTCATTGGTGAACTACAACTGTGTCCACTAAGCACATAAAAGAACATATAATGATCAATCCATTTTATAAAGATTTTCCAAATCTTGCAAGATAACTGTGGTGGGTAATGAATATTTATCTCCATATGAAAGTGAATAAATTGTTAATTAAATCTGGTGAAGTACAGAAAAGAAATTTCCTAAAATAATAACCTGGGCCTTGCATGAAATGATGTAACTCCTAAGTATCTTTCCATGGAGAAGTGATTATCTTGAAGTAGTATCTCTATCAAATACTTTTTTTTTTTACAATGAAGTACTGTCAAATAATCACAGTATATTATTTATATTTAATTGCCCACAGATGAAAATATGAAAGGAGACAAAAGAATGGGAGCCTATAGCTAATGCAAAAACAGTAGTAAGTTATTAAAACATAACAACCTCCCATTTATTAAAATAAATAAATGAAGATGGAAAAGATTGACATGTTTTTCCTCTGCTTTGTCCAACAGAAGTATTTCTTGTGTAAATATTTTTTAAAGCACACAAGAATCCAGAAAGACTTACTTTTCCTAAATTAGCTCTCATGGGGAGAAAAAAGAAAACTGATTGCAAACCATGAATAGAAAGAAATAAGATGAACTCAATAAGCAGTGGGTGATGGGGAAAGTCTGAAGCCTGTGAATACAAGTTTCTAAGGCATTTTATGAAGAACATTCCGGAATGATCCTTGGAGGGACATATGGTATGAAGTGAAATATTGCAACAAACCCAAGAGAAAGCCACCCACTTCAATGACATGTTTATTTTACAGACGTGTACTTTGGAGTAAATACAGAGGAAAAGGATTCTTTTTAATAAGAGAAACTATAGGCAATAAGTGCAAGTTAGTCAGAGGCAAATTTTTCTTTAAAATGGATAATAAAAACTGTAATCTACAAAAACAAATCATATACTAGCATCTCTTCTAAAAGGAAAAACTGAGATAGCTAAACTATGTCATTAATGTCTCCATAAAACCTATTATTTCTGCCTTAGAATGGCACCATACATCTCACGCCATGGCACAGGTTTAAGAATCCCTAAAACCAGTTCATACTGTCAGGCTTCTCCCAGGAAATGTTTAGGTTTAGTTAACATTTTCAGGTTTCATGGAAGAGAGTAAGAGGTTTACATCTAGACCTGAAAAGCAAGCCAATGGCGATTGCATGCCACTTAAACATGTGACCACACACACTTCAGAGCCGAGGGAAGAGAGACTCTGTGGCCGCCAAGGCCCTACACTTGTTCTGTCCTATGCTAGTACCTGCAGAAAAGACAGAATGGTGAGAGCTACTGGTTTCTCTCCCCCTACAGAATTGGTAGAGGGAAATCTCACTTCTGACAGGATGGATGTAGCTAGGAAAAAACCCAAATCCCCCATATCTTACAAAAGTAGAGAGGTGAAGGCCAGACCTGGTGGCTCACACCTGTAATCCTAGCAACTCAGGATCAAGGTTCAAAGCCAGCCGGGAACAAAAGGACCTGAGACTCTTATCTCTAACCTCAAGAAAAGGGGAAGTGGGGCTCGGCTCAAGGGTAGGCCTGTAGCCTTGAGATGAAGAGCTCAGGGATAGCACCCAGGCCTATTTCAAGCCCCATGACCCACATTTAAAATAATAAAAAAAAAGTGGAGAGGTGAACATGAAAATAGGACTTCAAAACTGACCTGGGACCTGAGAGAATTCCCACTTTAACTGAATAGAAATGTGGGGGTCCAGTATCAGTCTTCACAAAAAAAAAAAAAAACCCAGAAAAAAAACAACATGTCCCTCTCTGAGAGCATTCACACCTCGACTAATACCTCAAAACACAGATGAAGGGTAAGGTTTAAGTCTGGATATCCCATGAAAAACCTAAGCACATTTTCTCTGGTTTTGAAATGATTTAATGCTTCTTTTAAGTATGATCTACTTCATTTAAAATTAAAATGCAGAGATAAAGTCAGACACCAGTAGCTCATACTCTTAGCTACATAGGAGGCTGAGATCTGAGAATCACAGTTAAAAGCCAGATTATAAAGTCCAAGAAATTTTTATCTCCAATTAAATATTAAAAGCCAAAATTAGAGCTATGGTTCAAGTGGTAAGAACACCCAGCTTTGAGCAAAAAAAAAAAAAAAAACCCTAAAGAACAGCGCTCAGGCCATAAATTCAAATCCCAGTATTTGCACCAAAAAAAAAATAATAATAATAATAATAAGATATAAGTAAAAGGAAACATTTCCAGATAGTATCTGTTCTGCTTGCCCCAAACCCCTTGCAAAAGCCAAAAGTTACCAGATGGGAAACTATTAGCAAACTATTTACCTGCTATTTACAGAGTATCCCAGGTATGCAACCAAACATGTCCTGCAAAGGACCGGGGACATATTTGCTATGGTCATTCCAATTGTGATTGGGCAAAAGCTGGCTTTCTAGATCATGTTGAGCAAATTCCTACACACACACACACACACACACACACACACACACACACACACACACATATAACTCATATAACAAAAATCACTCATTTAAAATAATGAATATTACAGAAAGAATCTGCAAGTTCATTTGTTAGTACTGAGGTGTAAAGGTCTAAGGAATATTGTAGTATAATATTCTGTTATATAACCATCAAGTAAGTTAATCAAAGTTTAGGGAAAAAAATATGTGCCTAAAGAAGTTATAACCTCAAGTGTTTGTATAACCTCAAAAAATTGAAAACCAGTTTTCTTTTTCTAATGATAGGCTTAAAAAATTTATTGGTTCATCAAACTTCATTATGCAAGTATATGAAATTTTTAATAAATTATCATTTTTGCATATATCAGTCAAAAGCACAAAGCTTAAACACTTGCAAACAAAATGCATTATTAATTTAATTGTCACAGCCTATTTACCTAACTTCTATTACCATTTGCTATAATATGCAGTGCATTAGAGGGGTGAATCAAATTCAAAACACAAAAAATAAACTGATTATACTGTCCTGGAGAAATTAAAATACAGCAAGCTTGCAAAATTATAGTCAAGGCATTAATGTTTTAAACAGGTAACAAAAATGTCTAACTCAGTTCTGAGAACAGTTATACCTTGCAAACTGGGAGTTCGACATGCTGACAGTTTCCATGCTTTCTAAAACCACTAAAATGAAAGGAGGAGGAGGAGGAAGAGGAGGAGGAGGGGGAGGGGGAGGAGGAGCCTTTGCCATTTCTGGTGCTAGTTTACAGCACTTAAATGGAGTCTCTTCCTCTCTACAGAAACATACTAGAAAACTATAGTACCAGTGAAGAATTTTTATGCAAAAAGGATGCCATAAACACAGACTTGACAAACAGGTCTGAAACAAAGACTGTGTAGTAGAAAAGGCAATTCCAACGTATTTTCACTTCAATTACTGCAAAATAATAATTCAGAGGACAAATGTTCTTTCACATCTGAAAACCATTTCCTCATTGTAGGACAAAACTCAAGTCAAAGCCTGGTAAAGTGTAGCCTATCCCAAAGGAGAGAAGGCCATTCAATCTTACAAATTGTATCTATCTGTTAAAAGGCTTGGTGTATACAGAGCATATCTGCTTGCTAAAAGGTCTGGACAGTAGCTTGTTGGAACTACTGAGACAAGGAGGACCCATTAAGAAGCAGTGTCCTGTGGGAGGCATTTAGATCATGAGGGTTGTGCTCTTGAAAATAAACTGGACCTGACTCTTTTCTGTTCTCTTACCCTCTTGGCCATAAGGTAAATGAGCAGATCTCTTCCACCAAACACATGACTATGTTACCACAGGTCTAAAGTAATAAGGCCAAAAAACAACAACTAAAACCTCAGAACGCAGAGATGAAATGAACCTTTTCTCTATTTAAGTTAATTGCTTCAAGTATTTGCCCACATTACTGTAAAATTGGTACAGCTTATTTAGCTTCTTTTTATAAATTCCTCTTTAAGAATATGGAACCAGGCCAGGAGTTTGGCCTAGTGGTAGAGTGCTTACCTAACATGCACGAAGACCAGGATTCAAGTCCTCGGTACCACATACATAGAAAAAAAGCTAGAAGTGGTACTGAGGCTCAAGTGGTAGAATTCTAGCCTTGAGAAAATGCAAGGGCAGTGCTCAAGCCCTGAGCTCAAGCCCAGGACTGGCCAAAAAAAAAAAAAAGGAGAGAATATGGAACCAGCCAAGTGCTGGTGGCTCATGCCTGTAATCCTAGCTACTCAGGATACTAAAATCTGAGAGCCACAGTTCAAAGTCAGCCTACACAAGAAAGTCCGTTAAAGGGCAAGGAATGTGACCTAGTGGTATAGTACTTGCCTAGCATGCATGAAGCCTAGTTCCACATGAAGCCCTCAGTACCACATAAACAGGAAATGGTGCTGTGCCTCAAATGGCAGAGTGCTAGCCTTGAGAACAGACAGGCCCAGGGACAGAGCACCCAGGTCCTGAATTCAAGCCCCGGGACCAGTTTTTAAAAAAATGGGGACCAAGACATGTGAAAGGATATCAATGTATGGGAATTAATGCACCATCTATCTGGCAAGTATCATGTAACCCTTCTATTAATTACAATAAAAAAATATATGAAAAAAACTCTTAAAAAAAAAAAAAAGCTCAGAATGAGCCAGAATGGTGTGTTATGGCTCAAGAGGTAGAGTGCTGGAATTCAGAAAAAAAAAAATCTCAGGCCTAAACCCAAGTCTAGTATAGTCCCTGCCCCCTCTCAAAAAAAAGGAACTGAAGTGAATAAAAACAAGGGTACGATAAGATGGGAAAAACATCCAGCAATAAACAGTTCATGTTTACATGAGTTACATAAGTTTACATGAGTTACAGCTCATGTTATAATATACAGAGGATAGCTCCCATTTTAAGGTATTTAAAAATAAATATACGTATACATGGAAATAAAACATATAGAGGCATGGTCAAGCTATTAAAGAATATGAAAAGGGCCCAGGAGTTTGGCCTACTGGTAAGAGTGCTTGCCTAGAATGCACGAAGACCCGGGTTCGATTGCTCGGTACCACGTACATTGGAAAAGCTGGAAGTGGTGCTATGGCTCAAATGGCAGAGTGCTAGCCTTGAGAAAAGTCCAAGAACAGTGCTCAGGCACTGAGTTCAAGCCCCAAAAATAGCCAAAAATATATATATATATAAATATATACATATATATATATGAACCAATACTACATTTGTTTTTAATTCCTAAGAGAAAAATCAAAATTATATATTTGGGTTTAAAATGTATAATATTTAAGGTATAGAAAGCAACTATTTTCCTTGCATTAAGGATCTCACCTACACTGTTTTCCTTAAAAGTTATTTTGGAATTACAGTTCTCAGTATTAAGATCCATAAAATTAGACTAATGATGCAAGACTTAACAAGGTTATAGAATGATTGAGAAAATGCATGTGAAAGTAATGCAAACATAAGAAGTAAACATTTTCTCCAATATCTTAAATACGTATTAAAAAGGTGACTTTATAAGAGCTAAAATTATATCTTTAACAGGATGGATTCTCAACAATTTTAAGAATAATGTGTCCAGCAGTAGTAATTACTAGACACTATGTTGAAAATGAACTATGCAACTATCCAACATGAAAATGGAAACAAGAGGGAGGGAAGGGGTGACACTGTCTAAAGAAAAACTTGTACTAATTATTACCTGATTTATGTAACTGTAAACCCTCTGTACAACACCCTTATAATAACAATGATAAATTTTAAAAAGAATACCGTGTTCATAATATACATGATTATGAATACATTTTTGGCTACACTTAATTACAACATTACAAGGAACGGTATAGAAAACTACAAGAAGATGAAGACCTACCTTCTGTTTTGAGAAGCTGACAGTATTTGCACTAGGTCTGAGTGAAATGCACATTTCAAAGACTTAAAATTTTCAGAAGTGGCCATGCTCACCTGGTAGCTGACACTGCTACATTTCAGCTCACCTAATATAATTAAGTATATGTGTTGAAGCTAATTATGATACAGTAGCAAGAAAAAGAAAACTTGGCAGTTGATGACATAATAATTGTAGTGTTATTTTTCATGACATGCCAACTATAGTATTATTTGGGAAATGACACAAGATGTACTTTTTTTAACATCAGCAATGTTTAACTCTGCAGTAACAATTCACAAATGCTATATTAAAACTAGGTAATAACAAAATAAAGAAAAAAAGCAGACCAAGTTTAGCTTAACACATGTTTTACAGCACACAGCAATTTGTTTGCAGAGGGCAGTTCCCTCCAATTTCTTTTGCTGTTTGAAGGTTGTGTCAAAGTAACCCAACAGTTTTCCAACACATTTTGACTAGAAATTTTTAATTGAAATAAACTACTACATGTTTTCCAGCGAAATGACACAAAATATAATATTCAATCAAGAGCATCACAAATACAAAACAAGATGAACTGATTTAAGAATATTTCCTAATAAAACCAAAATAAAAATTATATTACCTAATTAAAGAAAATAAATAGGTGCATGGGAATTACCTTTCTTTTGGCGTGCCAACTCCGTGTTTGCCTAGCAGATGCGTATTTAAGTGCTTCTTCATTACAAAAGCAACCCTAAAAAATGAATGAAAATGATTATAAAACCAAACCTTAACTGCCTGCAAGAAAACTATTTTTAAAAAGTTAATAATAGTATTTACATCTACACACTAAGATCACCTACAAATGCAAATTATAAGCTCACATACAGCTTAAGTGGAACACACTGCTTGAAAAACAAGTAACACCTAAACTGACCATTCCTTTTCTAGCTGTGTTCTGTAAGATCAGAACAGTGATAATCAAGTCTTTAGTCATAATGTTGACTGTCAGTTGGCAAGAAGAATAAGGCAGTAGTCTACTAGTAGACTACCCACTGGCCCATCTCACACTTCCAGTGCAAAATGAATTCAAGAAAATGTCATTTTAGCAAGTGTCATTTTATCAAACATTGAAAAGGACTAAAAAAGAGAAAACAAGTAACTTTCATGAAACTTCCTTAAAACATGATAACAATTTAAGGATAGGTTTGAAAAAATGATATATATATATATATATATATGTCCATGTGTCTTCATCACTAATAAAAACTGTTCTTTAATGCAAATGTTTTAGTTACTGTTAATTCAGTAACTAAAATTACTGTCTTAACTTTATACGCACATGGGCTTACTTAGCTTAGCACTAGTGACCTGTCTGTGGGATATTCAGGTTCTGCAGTCAGTATATAGAATGCTATTCCTCCACTGAACATAGTACAATGCCAACTCAAATCGTAGCATGTGATTATTTAGAAACAATTTAGAGTCAACTGCCAGTGGCTCACACCTGTAAACCAAGCTAGTCAGGATGCTAAGATCTGAGGATCACAGTTCAAAGCCAGATGGGCACGAAAGTTCCATGAGACTCTTATCTCAACCACATGAAAACCAGAAGTGGCACTGTGGTTCCTAATGGCAGAGTTGAAGAGCCCAGGAACAGGGTCCAGGCCCAGAGTTAAAGCCCCATGACCAACCAAATAAATAAACAAACAAACAAACAAAATCAATCCCATGCAGAAAGACCAGACTAAAATGGCTCTCTTGACAAGCTAAACAGAAAAAAATTTCCTGTGGAACTTTTAAGTGTAAAAGGGCTTACAAACATTTTTGTTAATTATGTATTACAGCTGTCCTTCATAAAGTTAATTACTAATAGCTGAAAGGCAACAGAATCTATTTGCATATGTACATGAAAGGCATGACATATGCAAAAATATGATTTTAATTAGCATTCTATAATATGAAGGGCTACAAATCAAATTGACATGTTATAAGATTCTTAACATTAAACACTGAATTCATCTGGACATGTTTGCACAAATAGGTAATATTAAGATTGTAAAATACTGTGGTCTCACAGAAAAGACTGTGACAGAAGTCAAGAACAAAACTAATGTTACAATTGTGACTGTGTCTTTTTTAAAGAACTAATATAATTTCCTTCCACATGGTTTTTATTTTTTTTTTATTTTTTGGCCAGTCCTGGGCTTGAGCTCAGGGCCTAAGCACTGTCCTTTGACTTTCTCAAGGCCAGAGCTCTACCATTTGAGCCTCAGCACCACTCCCAGCTTTTTTCTATGCATGTGGTACTGAGGAATGGAACCTGGGCCTTCGTGCATGCTAGGCAAGCACTCTACCACTAGGCCAATTTCCCTAGTTATAAAGATAACAGATCTGCCTTTTGGAATGACTGCTACTTCATTATTCAAATAATATATACTAAATGAATACAGTAAAATAGCATTCTTTCTTCATACTGAATAGTAACAAATGTAGACAATGTATGTTTTGTTTTATAGTTAATTTAGAACTAGTCACACAATCAATCATTAAAATGGAAGGATGATTATCACATTTGAAGAATCAAACTATGATAATACTAAATGGTAAGCAAAAAACAACAGTATAAAATATTCTATATTTGTTTCTGCTTGATGTGAACAAACTAAATAACATTTTTCACTTATTGAAAAAAATACAGTAATAGCAAGTCTATTTAAGTCATAACTTCCCTACTGTCCTACATTTTCCTATAATTAAAAAAACATAAAGCTAATAGCAAAGAGCAAAGGTTAAAAATGCAAAGTTGCAAAGCACAGCTTATTTACATGACCAAGTATAATTTAAGATATCTGAACTAAGAATCTGCACTGCAGTTTTTAATAGGAAAAAAATGTATTAGTTAAAATATTTAAGCTTAAGGAACTGAAACAGAAATATTACATTGCACAAGGAAACAATGTAAGAAGAGAGAAAATCTTTTACCTAATATAACATTGTAACATCTGCTGAATGACTGAAATGCTAAATATCTAGGAGTATTTTTTTTTACAATTAACACAAAAACAGGAAAGGTTTTTAGTATTAAAACACATCTGAACTACACACAAATATATTTCAACTAAATTTTACCTAAGTAAAAATTTCTTCATATCTTGGTAAAGATAAGCATGAATGTATAAACACTTCATCTTATCTTCATTTAAAACAAAAAATGTAAACTCAGCCGGTAGCATGACCTAGTGGTAGAGTGCTTGCCTAGCATGCACGAATCCCTGGTTTCAATTCCCCAGTACCACATACACACAAAAAGTCAGAAGTGGTGCTCTGGCTCAAGTGGTAGAGCATTAGCTCTGAGAAAGCCCAAAGGCTGTGCTCAGGTCCTGAGTTCAAACCCCAGGACTGGAAAAATGATAATAATAAATAAACAAATAAGTAGCAACAACAAGCAAAAAAAACAAAAACAAAAACAAAAAAACCCTCTTGAAAAAAAATGTAACTCAAAACCAGGTGCCAGTGACTCATGCCTATAATCCTAGCTACTCAAGAGGATGTGAGTTCAAAGCCAGGTATGGCAGGAGAGCCTCTGATCTCCAATTAAATACCAAGGAGCTGTGGCACTGTGATTCAAGTGGTAGAGTGTCAACTTGAGAGAAAAAGCTAAAGGACAAAGCTCCGGTCCTGAGTTCAAGCCTCATTACTAACACTCTAGACTGATAAGAGAGAACACGGCTGATGACAACAACCACAAAAATGACCAATCAACAGGAACACTGCACCATCAGCAATATATGATTACGGAATACTGCCTGTTCTCCACTGCATGTGAACACTGTGTTAACATCGCTAACATAGGTACATAATAATGTACATAGCACCGGAACAAAACAAAGTACCTCTTAATCTAAAAACCTACCCAAAAGGAATGCTGTGCTTGTCAGAAACTCTCATGCCTTTACATGTTTACATTCTTGGCCTCAGTCTGTGTACTGGTCACTTAACTTCTAGGTCATTAGCCTAGAAGGCTAATGTCATCCCTTTTAGGAGATGTTCTACAATCCCAGAGGAGGGACACACGCCACCAACTGCAATGTGACACACGTGGAGACAGAAAAGGAATGGGAGTCATGGCAGTAGGAAGAGCACCAGTCGTATCTGGAAATGCGAGGAGGGCCTGTGTCACACAGTGATTTTTTTCAACAAACCAAGAAGAGAAGTCCAAGGAGGCAAGAAGAGCTAAGAAGCAGCAAGCCTGTAGGCCAAATCATCCTTGGAAAACATGGTGCGCATCTCAACAAGATGGAGCTTGACTTGCATTTTAATAGAGTTCCTTGGGCATAAGGGAGGGGAAAGTGAAGACAAGAGCAGAGAACTGGCCAGACAGGGCTTACAGGAGTTTCTAAACCTCGTTCCTGCTTCCATGGACTCTGAATGCAGAGTCTAAAAGAGAGGGAGGGGTGGAAGAGAAGTGCAGTATTTGGCGTGGGAGAGAGGTGACGCTAGTGTGCAGTGCTGCACACCCCACCTCGTGGCACATTCCACGGAGGCTGGCTCTACGCGTTACCAATGGGCCACACAGGACAAGTGCTGGCCCAGGTTAGGCCGCACCTGGACAATGTGAGGAAACACCTTTACTTAAACGTTTTTAAAATACAATTGTTTACCAACTTACAGATTTCCACAGTGGTCTCATCGCATCATTTAAGAGGAATGCCCATGTAGGGACCGGCCAGTTCTCTACCACCATCTTTGACTGAGTTCAAGCCTTAGCATTATTAGTGCATCTGTACACATGTACACATGTATACACACATACACACACACACACACACACACGGGTTTGGTGTCAAAAGAGCAATACATAAGCACACATGGTCAAATGTCTAATAGATAATTCTACCTAGTACTTCAAAGTTTATTTTTCTTCACTACATATAATAAATATGTCTTCCTTTAGGTTAAAAGGATCATAAAATTATTTAAATTTGAGTAGTGGATCCACTATTAAAGCAAATGTAATACATTAAGCGTACTGAGAAAAATGCAAAGAGCCACAAAAACTACAGAATCATGAAATGCTATGTCTCTAACTCGTATCTATGTGTCAGGCAGTGTGGGAGCTCAGAGGAGAAGAACAAAGCCTGCTGAGCGGCGGTCTCTCAGAACATCGTGTGCTCTGACTTCTGTCCTCCCGTGCCTAAGCGAGGTGGGTGCTCCTCACAGAAATGTCTGTGGGATGTAATTTCCAGTTCCCTAGAGATTTAGCTGTAACAGGCCTGACTGTGTATCTCAGAAAGCAGATAAGATCAAATATGATGGTGATGTGGCCTTACTGAAATTCTGATAGACTTTTCTGAAATTCCTGATGAAAAAAGAAAAATTCTGAAGCAACTGTTCTAGAATGAATGAATAGATAGATAGACAGACAGTCAGACAGACAGACAGCAGTTCCACTGAGAGCTCTAAATTCCTCTACCCAAGCCCCACCTTCTCGTCAACAATAATGCTGTATTGCCAGCCTCCCCAGCAAATACAAAAATCAAACCTTCAATTCCCACCTTGATACTACATATGTGTACCAAGAAATTAACTCTGATCTAAATGTACAAAGATAAAACAGTCACTATATTCAAAGGTGTAGAAGTAGTTTTTAAAAGAAAAAAAAAAGTATCTCTGAAAAGATGCCAGCATAACCAGTAAGAAGAAAAAACATTGAAAACAAACTTGGCTGAGGATATGTTAAAATATCACCATCATAATTTAGAATTTGAAAGATTTCTCTCAAGGTCAAAACTACTAGATAATAAAAAGCATCAAATAGTGCTTGTATAAGTACAAACTGAGCTTTGTAAGTTTCATTATTATATATATATTCACTTTATATAATATATAATCCATATTCATATAGAGAACATCAGGTAATACATGTAATAATCCTCATAGCAGAAAAGTATGAGCAAAATATTAAATGGTGTTTCTCCAAACAGTATCTTTATCCATTTGCTAAAAAAGCTGAAAACATATAAAAATAGACTCTGAATAATGTATTCTTATTTTTGAGCTCATCACTTGTTATAAAACTTTGCTACTTTCTTTAATGTTTTTATGATTTTAATCATTAAGTTATAGATATTCAGAAAATGACCTTATATCAAGAGTACAGGCTAGAAGTTTGGCCTAGTGGTAGAGTATATGCATAGCATGCATGAAGACCTGGGTTCAAATCCTCAGTTCCTAGAAAAAAGCCAGAAGTGGTGCTGTGGCTCAAGTGTGGAGCATTAGCCTTGATTAAGCCCAAGGACAGTGTCCAGGCCCTGAGTTCAAACCCAGGACTGGGGGAAAAAAGTGCAATACAAGTGCATACATTACTTTCAGTTTTAATACTATTTAAGAAGGGTGGATTTTGGAATCAGTGCTCATTTCTGCCAATGACTACATCACAAGAACAACATCCCTGAAAGATCATCACAGTCATATCTCGGAAACCAGGGGACATGCTTGTTCACATGGCAAGGGACTTCATAGTTATGAGCTAGTAAAGTGATCACAAGTCCCTTATGGATGAGGAAATGGGAAGGTATAGAGAAGTAGTCATGAGACACGATGCTAATCAGAGAGGTGCTTGGTTCTAGTACAGAGGGGGGAAAAAATGAGTCAGGACGAAAGCCAAGGTAAGCAGGGGCCTAGAGAAGTGGAAAAGAAAAAGAAAATTCTTCCCTAAAGCAGCCTCCAGGGTGAGCACCAGAAGTCTGCTCCTAGTACATTCTTAAACAGCTGCGATTGTTTCTAGAACTAGTTCTTCTAACCATTTGTGGTCACTTCTGCCACTCACTGCTGATAATACTCGCTCTTCCTCCTGTCCTCCCAGAGCCATACCTGTATTCAACTCTTACTTCAAGGAAAACGTATTTCTTGAGCTTCAAACATAATCTCCTTGTCGATGACTCTTCTATCTCACCACTGCAACAGTACTACATTACAAATTAATATAAATAGCACCTAAATGCAGAAGAAAAACAGCACAATTATGGTAGTGTGCTGTCATGGGAAACACAGAAAACACTCTATTTTAAATGTACAGTACACAATAAATATATGTATATATACAAACATATGAATGAATACATATACACTAAAAATACATGCAGGAAATGAAGCAAGGAGGACACTATTCATTAAGACACGTGAGTTTACTTTATAGGATTTAGGCTTTGCTTTTCTAAATAAGTATCATTCTGAAATGAAGAAAAACAAAAGCAAACCTTAATGTGATGCTTCACAGTTTACACAACATTCTGGCCTTGACATTTCTTCACCAGTAAGTACAGAATGCAGGCCACACATCCAGACAGAAGATAAGCGACTTTGACTTTTTCAAGAAAATATGCTAAAGCTGAAATGGTGGAATCCATGCCAGGTGGCCTTCCACTTTCCAATCTCCTAAGGAAAGATTATAGTTGCACGCAAAATAAGAAAAAAGGTAGTACTGTGGAAAGAAAAATGTCCACAAACAAAATCATTTGACTACATTAACTACTTCTTGAAATGACTATAAATTTTTCAAGCTAATGAATGACAAATCAAACAAGTGATACAGAATAAACAAGGGATAAGAAATACAGTAAAAGAAGATACATATCATTAGACAAAAGGGAAAAAGACAAAAATAAATGATGTGTGAAAAAGTTCAGGCAAAAATAAACAGAAAGCAATTGTTATCAAGAATAATTATTCTTAAAAATAAATACAGAGGGCCAGGAGGTTGGCCTAGTGGTAGAGTGCTTGCCTAGCATGCATGAAGACCAGGTTCGATTACTCGGCACCACATACATAGAAAGTATGTGCTGAAGCTCAAGTGGTAGAGCACTAGCCTTAAGGGAAAGCCCAGGGACATTGCTCATGCCCTGAGATCAAGCCCAGAATTGGCCATCAATCAATCAATTAATCAATAGATGATAATCAGTTCAGAAACAATTGATATAGAAAGAACTGGTTTTATTACAAGAAATATAAAATAAAATAGGGTGTTAGGGTTGAAGTGTTAGAAATCAAGAGCATGTTATGATTTACTGTTAACTATCCTGTGCCATGCAATATAAAACAAAGCCTAAACGAAGACTGCATCTCAAGAATTCAGCTACAGTCTCTAAAATAAAATATATATCAATAAGTATATCACTCTAAAAATATTTCTATGCATGTTTCCTTTATATGATTTAACCATGTCTTTATATCCCCCTAGTAGATAAGACCAGTACTCAAGAACTCATGGCATTACTCAGCTTTTCTATTCCTCTACCACTTGAGTCACATCTTCACTTCTAAGTCTTTCCTGGTAAACTGAAGTTTAAGAGTCTAATGGAAATGCCTGCCTGGCTTGGTTCTAACACAGGTGAGTAGATCTTAGACTCCTGCAGACCTAAGTCATGGTATCCAGTTAAACATGTCTCTTAAAGATGAATTCTTCTGCTAGGCATGGGTAAATCATACCTGTAAGGCTGAGATCTGTAAAAATGTGATTTGAAGCCAGTCTAGGAAGAACACATGGCAAGATACTGTCTTCAAATTAACCAGCACAAAGCCAGGAAGTAGCATGGCTACATTAATAGTACAGTACCAGCCATGAGCAAGTGAGCTGAAATGGAAAGGTCCTGAGTACAACAAGCTCAAGAACTGGCACACCAAGAGAAAAAAGAAGATTTAAAACAACAACAACAAAAAGATATATTTTTCTATTCATTTGCCTTACTTACTAATCATCATGATAAATTAGTAACATATAAAAAAACTTGAAAGATACTCAAATCCATCAAGTATTTTACCTTCCAAATAAAAGAGGGAAAAGTTTGACTGTGTTAGCTTAGTGGTGTCAAGTTTCAGGAGCTACAGGGTGTTAGGCAACCATGTATCTCTCAGGCCTGTTTATGGAATCATTGGTAGGCTGATCACTTCTCCAGCATGCTCTCAGCCACAGCCTTACACAGACTGACCACACCTGTCTTCGACTCAACATATAATTTTAAGCAACCAACAACACACAATTTTAAATACTCCAAAGCATTTAGTGCTTTGCCATTATTTTATCCTTGACAGGTGCACTACTCAAAATAGTATATTTATTGAAAATCCCCAAAAATGTTGTTCATTCAAAAGAAACCCAACTTTTTTTTTCTCCGTACACAGTTCTCCCAATGGCAGCATGGGCTTTCAGATACTAGCTACAGCCATGTTCCACCAAGACCCCGAGGACAGCACTACAAACACACGCACGCGATCTCAGTACACGAAAGAAAAGGAGGGCCAGAGGCATTCCTGTGGTAAGGCAGCTGTCTTTTAAAGATGCCATCAGAGCCACAGAGAAAAGCAATTACTATTATTCTCACAACTGTAAATAACTGACCTCAAGATCATAGTAGTAGCAAGATGGTCTCTCCCAGACATAATTTTATATATTAACTAACAGTAATGAAACACCAGGCCTGGTTGAGTGTTGGGGTTTTCTTCTTCCCAGCTGTTGTACAACAGGGTTGACTTCTACATATCTACCTATGTAGCTGGTGAACCTTCATCAGAATCTCCATCCTCCTCTCTCCCGGCCTCCCAAACCAATCTCAGCAAGTTTCACTGTTCCGCATTCACTCACCCTCCCTCAAGGTCTCTGTTCACCCATGGCCAGACTGGTCCACACACTCCTCACAGGACTCACCTCTCCTTCCTGACGTCCACGCCCACCAGAGTGCCCGCTAGCTGATCAAAGGGCTTCATCACTGTAGCTCACACAAGCAAACACTGTACTTCACATGTGAAATAAATAAAACACATCCAGGAAAGTTACATACAAAACTTACCTCATCATCCACAGCCAGGTGGGGCCATTTCTCTGAGGCTGTTAGCCACTAACACAGCACAGGGGAAAGCACTCAGCTAAACTGGAGGCAAAGCAACAGGGCTGAATCTGGCTTCACCCATGACTGCATATGGACATTATCTCTGCTCCCTTTGGGCAGTAGTGGTAAAGAGTAAATGAGAAGTATGGCCAGGGCTTACTGTAGTGCCTGGAGGGGGGACAGGAGGACAGGGGGGTGGGGGGAGCCTTCCAAAGCTATACATTTACCACTATCAGGATGAGAGCCCTAGAAACAGGAGGACACACAAATGTATAAACACACACAAAGTGGGTTCTATCAACTTGTTTCATCTCCTAAGGATAGGCCAACCTTTCTTATATTTTAAAGAAAAAAAAAATTTAGGCTAGGAGTTTGGCCTAGTATAGAGTGCTTGCCTAGCAGACATGAAGACCGGGGTGCCATATACACAGAAAAAAGCCAGCAGTGGTGCTGTGGCTCAAGTGGTAGCATTCTAGCCCTGAGAAAGCCCGTGGACAGTGCTCACGCCCTGAGCTCAAAGGCAGGACTGGCAAAAAAAAAAAAAAAATTACCATTTAAATGAGAGAATACTATGTCTCATATAAGGTCATGTAAGTGTTTAACACACATTACCAAACATAAAATCAAAATGAATAGACAGAATAGTAACATCAATCTAAAATTGAGAAAACTGAGCTGAGAATAAGAATATGCATATGTCTTTAAGCCCAACTACTAGCCAGGATGAGGCAGGTTAGTCACAAGTTTGAGGCCAGAATTAAACAGAGCAAGGGCACAAGAAAATAAATATATATAGTGGTAACAGGAAACTAAAGTAAAAAGCTAGACATGGACTGTAATCCCACCTAGTTGGAAAGCATAAATCACAGAACTACAAATCATGAAAAAAATATTAGTGAGACTACATCTCCACAAAATAAGGTAGACGTGATGGAGCCAGGCCAGTCGACCCAGATGTGCAGGAATGAGGGGAGGAGGAATGCAGGGGTTCAGACTAGTCGTAGCCAAAAATACAAAGCCTGTCTGAAAAATGAAACCATGACTAGGGAAGTACTGCAAAGAGAACAGCACTTGCTTAGGAAGACACTGAGTTCAAATCCCAATGCATCTTGGCTAGGAGATATTTATTAGAAGCAGAACTAAAACTCAGATGGTAGAGTGCAGGCCTTGAGAGAAAATGCTCAGGGACAGAATCTAGGCCCTGAATTCAAGCCTACATACACACACACACCCACCATTGGAAAAGTGAAACAAAATGTTTACAAATCATATATAAGACAAGAGTGATATACCCAGAACAAGGAACTCAAAAATCGAAACAATAAGACAAAAAGCCAAATTTAAAATGGGGGGAAATGTAAGTATAAACATAGACAATAAACACAAACTGATTTTTTCAAACCCATTATTATTCCAGGGAAATTCCAGATTTGGGGAGGAGGGACACGCTAATTCTGGGGCCTGAACCCATGGCCTGCGCACTGTCCTACGGCTCTCTCTCTCAAGGCTAGCAGTCTACCAGTTGAGCCACAACACAACACCACTTCTTCCTCTTTTTCCGTGTATGTGTTACCAAGCAATTGAACCCAGGACTTTGGGCATGCTAGTCTGACCACTCTACCATTAGGTCCATACTCTGGCCTGAAATTCCACTTTTTAAAATCAGTAAAATATTCAATCTCAGATCCTCCTTAATCAAAAAGACAATAGTAATATGGTGAGAATACTGACACATCAAAGTTGCACATTGAAAATGAGAACAGAAGCAGAACAGTAACTGTAGAAAAAAATTCAGTGGTTCATCAAAAAGTTAAACACACTGGACCCAGCAATTCTATATCCTCAAAGCAAATGGAAACCTTCAGTTCACAAAAAACCTTATGCACAAATGTTTCTGACAGTATTAGTCATGAGACCCCAAAAGTAGGAATATTCTAGATGCCCCTGAAATTATAGCAAGGAAATTACACTGTATCCTAACAATATATTGTAAGAAAGAATGAAATAGTAGTACTTGTCATGTATCGCATGGATAGATCTTTTAAAAGAACATGCATAGTATATAGAGAATCCCATTTTGAATACTTGTTTATTAAATATGACATTTGAAATATGATGTAAAATCAATGCTAATAAAATCTTTAAAATAAAAAAAGAACTTGCATAAAGCCGGGCACAGTGGCTCAGTCCTATAATCCTAGCTACTCAGTAGGCTGAGATCTGAGGCTCTTGTTTCAAAGCCAGCCCAGGCACTGAAGTCCTGAGACTCTTATCTCAATCAACCACCAGAAATCCAGAAGTGGCACTGTGGCTCAAGGGGTACGGTAGTAGCCTTGAGCTCAGGGACAACTCCCAGGCCTGGAGTTCAAGCTCCAGGACTGGGGGGAGGGTAATGGGGACCAAGACATGTGGGAGGGTATCAATGTATGTGAATTAATGCACCTTCTATCTGGCAAATATCATGTAACCCTTTTATTAAATACAATAAAAAATATTTTTAAAAAAGCATAAATTTGAATAAGGGGGAAGGGGAATAAAATTGAACACAAAATACCTTATATGTATGACCCTGAAAATACCATGAGATGTTTAGGTTTCCCAATTTTCCTTTTCACATAACAAAGTGGAATCTCCTCTGAAATAAACAACTGTGTATGAAGTCATGTGTACCTAGCCATGGCAAAGAAATTCCACAGTGATCAGATAAGCTAGCATCCAGATCTTAATATGTAAAGTTAATTCTTCATTACAAGGATCTAGGTATCCTTGGCAAAAACAAATCTTTATTTTATGACTAGGAAAGCTTGCAATATCAGAAATAAATAATTCTGGGAGAGAAAAAAAAAAAACTCTGAGACATATTCTCAGAACATAGAAGAGGAGCCAATTGAGGGAGTTGAGGTTAAAAAAAGAAAAGAAAAATTCACTGCTGAAATAAATCACCAATAAAAATATAAAAAACAGTAACATGTGTTATAAAATCTTGACCAGCTAATAAATACAGTCACAGGCACACCACAAAGTAACTGGGATGTAATGTTCAACCATTAAATTATCTGTAGTTTTTGTTCTTTCAGCTTGCATAGAATACTTTGTTCAAAGTATTTATACCTCTCTAAATACAATATTGCAAAAGAAGGGTGAAGGCATTTAACATCATCTAATTTTTTATAGTTAGCAATAAGATGCTTTGTCTCCAGTTATTCTCATACTTCTTTAATTTCTACTCCCCAGTATATTAAAGAAGAAATGACAGTTTTTATTATTTGGGGTTTTACTTCTCAAGTAAGATATAAAAATTTGACCTGCAGGCTGAAAATGTGGCTTAATGATAGAATGCTTGCCAAGCATGCATGAGGCCATGGGTTCAATTCCTCAGTACCATATACACAGAAAAGCTCAAGTGGTGCTGTGGCTCAACTGGTAGAGCCTTGAGAAAGCTCAAGGACAGTGCCCAGAGCCTGAGTTCAAGCCCCAGGACTGGCCAAAACAACAACAATCCAAAAAACCCACACTTTGGCCTACTGTTGTACTTTCAACTATAACAATATCCTAAACTGTCACAGATCCACTATTAGTATTAACCTAACAGTATGCTTTAGTTCCAAACTACAATTATTCACTAAACAATAAATTTTGAACACCTCTGCTGTGATTCCTCTATTTCTTTCACTGTGGTTCTAAATTCTTCAGGAGGATGACAAGGATAATGGGATCCAAAGTGAAGGTGTCTCAATTAGCTTTACAACCACTGACACAGAAAGCGGACTAAAATACAAGGGAACAATTCCTCCAACACTTAGACAAAAATAGCATGGATATTTTTAAAATTCTAATGTTCTTCTGAACAGATACAGGCCACACTCCACATGAGGTGATAAAATAGAAGTAAAGGTAGAGGTAAAGGAGAGAAAGGCAAGAGAAGGCAAGGGTAAAGGGAAGCCTCGAGGAAAGAAGAGATGAGGAAAGAAGGGAAAGGAGGGGAGGAGAAGGGAGAGGAGGAGAAGGGAGGGGAGGAGAAGGGAGGAGAATCAAGCAAGAACAGAGAAGACCTGTACACTCAGAACTCTAATATTCTCTGGCTATGTATAATATTTTGCAAAGTAAAATTGACTGAGATGGAAGCTATTTTGCATGGTACAGTGGCGATGGCTAACAAATGAGAGTTTTGTGGGCTGAATGTGAGTCCCTTGCCTCATCTGCCACCCCTAATGACAGCAGCCACCTGCTGTTTTATTGTCACAGCTGGAGCCAGTTCACAGTCCTTGGTGCTGAGCTCTGCCCAAGAGCACCAAGCTCTCTCCCCGCCTCATTACTTTGATGAACTTTTTATGGTCAGCACCCATGAAGACCTCATCTAGGACTCCTCCACACAGACTGGCTTCAGGGAGTGCTTGCTGCTGAATGAGGTGGGGACACACAGTGACACTGTGGCTTCAAATGTCTGTCTGTACTCTTGACATGACAGGCCCTACAACAGGTAAAAATGCCATGAAATTCTCATACCCAATAATGTTCCTTCTTCCTCAGTGGGATGGAGGATAATAAGGTACTTCTATAATCAAGGATTTTAATGGTACATGTTATTATAGAAAACCTAATGTTCTGTTTATGATTACTGCCATAAAATTAAGACTCTTTTCATTTTCCATAGATTGAGAAGTCATGGAGGAATTTTTCCTCTAGCTTGTGAAGTCAAAACAGATAAACTAAAGCAGAAAAAAATCTTTATTTGTATTAATACATAATTTTCTATTAAAACTTCATTAGTTGTTTATAAAGAAAATATACAGCAATGATGTCACTGGCTTTCAAACTAAATCCATATTTCGAAACTTTAATGGTAAAAAGACCATTCACATAATGGTATTATGAATAAAAAACTTGCCTAATCTTCTCCAACAAACTAGTCACATGTATATAAAAAGTTATCAGATAATTTCAATATGTTAGTAAAAGACAGGCCTTACATTCTGTGAAAATTACAAAAGTCAATTTGCATTTCATATTAATATTGAATGCTGCCTATCACAAAAAGCAACCTACAGAGAGAAACTCTTTAAAGCATTAAAATTTTATCTCCATATTTAAAAGCACTAAGAATCTATAATTATCCACAAATTAATAAAACTGCCCAATAGCATTTATTTTCTAATGGCCAGCAGCTATCGCAAGTCTAATGCTCCAAACGACTGAGTCCATATTAGACAGAACTCCGGCTGGTGAACTTCTAACAAACCCCACAATACTAGAAACCACAAGGTTTCCCTTAGAGTCACTTAAAATGCCACAAAAATATTTATGTGCATGTAATTTACTGTCTTTGCAGTGTAGGGGGATCAAACATGAGCCCTTGTACATGGTAGGCAAGCCAGAGCCTATTATCCTAGTTTGTTACAACCCCACACCTTGGTTTTCTGGAACAAGGCCTAAGTAATCTAGGTGAGCCTTGAATTCTTTTAAACCTTTACTTCTTACTTAAAAATTGTGCAAAGGCGTTCCAATTCCATTCTGAGTACAAGGCATATTCACCTTGAACTCTTTCATACTTCCATCTCAGCCTTCTCAGTGCTGAAGTAGAGTCAATGCATCACTATGCCTGGCTTAAACATATGAAATGACTTATTTTATATTACTTCCTTCATAAAGCATGAATACATTGTACTCTTCTCAGTTACATTATAAAATTTCTATTCATCACTAATAGTCAAAACACTGGTATTTTTGTTAAAAGATACAATAAATTGAGCTGTATTAAAGATACATGGACCCTGTGTTGAATCTCAGCCAAACAGTGCTAAAATCAGTGCTTTGTCTGATTCTATAGTGTCAAATAAGCAAAACATATGCTAATGTTCACTATGGAAGTTTATGACACTGTCTTTGAATAACCTTTTATGAATATATAAAATTTTAAAACAAATATTAACTTAAATAAAGTCTATTATGTGTAAGTCTTAATGCGGATAATCCAAAACAACAAACTTATCACTCCACAAAAAATATTTTCAATAATGATTAACACATGTCTCTTCTTGTGTGATTTACATCTAGGTATCAGCATTGTGTGTAAGTAAGGTGTCACATGACACAACACAGAATATAGAATGGGCTTTCTGAAATTCTCTTAAGCTTAGATTTTTTTTAATCAAAGTAAGAACATGTAAATATGTTTGAGAAACCTAATATTGCTGCAAAATGAGAAAGTATTTATTGTTTGCACTTAATGACATTTTCTCACCCATCACATCACAATAGAAGGGAGATGATATATCACATTTCAAAGATTTTCTATTTTTTTAGAGCAACCAGAATATAACTCACAATGAAGTTACTTTGCCTTAGCAGTACTGCACGATTCACCTCAGTAGCAGATACAACGTGAAGTAATGACACCATTTTTTAAAATAGGTGAACAGTTAATTGCTAATATTCACCAAGAAATGAAAAGGAAGAACATGACTTTACAATGAAGTGAATGAGAAGATCCAGGAACAGAGATGAGCAGGCTACAAGGAATGTACTTCAGTCCGTTAGATATTCCAAGTGAAAAAGCTGAGTACACCAGAAAACCTAGCCATCAGACAGAAATCTGAGCAAATGTAAGTCCAGGCCACAGCAGACATGAAAACAGATGACTAGCACTTTCTGATCTTGAGAAAACCTGAACTAAATCACTCTTAACTCATAACTGATAATCCTCATCTCTCCACAGCCCTCCAATGTTTTGCTGCTTTCTCAAAGGCACTGATATAGAAAATACAATGAATCAATCTGTGCTATAGTGGTAGCTGTAATCCTACCTACTCAGAAGGCTGAGATTTGAGGCTTGCACATATTGTATAATGAATGTCTTAATAAATATTCTTGATAATCGCAGTATCAGTCTCATGCTGCTTTTTCAAAAGTATTCCTATTAGCTATTCAAACCAACAGAACTGAAATAGTATAATACGATCCAATCCACAGAAATTCCAAGTCCTCAAAAAAAAAGTGGACCTGGACCAGAGGTCAGATGAGAGGGGAGGGGCAACTCACCAGTACCAGCATTCAACACATGCCATTTAATGCATGTACTAGGATGGAAACACAAAAACCAGAAAGTGTGCCAGCCCCGTGGGAGCTCCCACCTTAATAAGGGATGATAAACAACACCTGGAGACCATTTCACTATTTACTTCACAGAAGAAAAAAAAATATTTTCTTGAGGGATAGTAAGTTCATTAATAAGCTTTTGGAGTACCTGAAGTCACAAAAATCATTGCTTCCAGCCAGGGTTAAAACTAAACTCCATAATAAAAAATAAGAAGAAAAGCTGGAGTTAAATAATCAAAGAGCTCATGACAACAATAAATGTCTTCTAAACTGCATTGCAAGAATTACTATATACAGTTTACTTAATTCAAAGAGATTATTTGTTGTGAGGAACACAATTGATTTAGAAAAAGCTTTTCAAATTTAAAAAAAAAGACCACCAAATTAAGCACTAATTATTTTTTTAAAAAGCATCATGGTGGCCAGGAGTTTGGCCTAGTGGTAGAGTGCTTGCCTAGCATGCATGAAGACCCGGGTTCGATTCCTTGGTACCACATACACAGAAAAAAGCCGGAAGTGGTGCTGAGGCTCAAGTGGTAGAGCTCTAGCCTTGAAAAAGTCCAAGGACAGTGCTCAGGCCCTGAGCTCAAGCCCAAGACTGGCAAAAAAAAAAAAAAGCATCATGATTTCAAAATGTTAAATTATTTTAAAATGTATATATCTTAACAGCAAGAGGCATATAATAAATCATAATATACCCAACTTTTAGAGAAAGAAGACATAGTATATAAACATCTGGAAAAATCTAAAATGTTCTAAATAAAGGCAGATGTAGGAAATTTTCTTTCACAACATTTTAGATTGCAAGAGATTATTTCCATTAAAAAAATACCTGTATATGGGCCTGGGAGTTTAGCCTAGTTGTAGAGTGCTTTCCTAGCATGCACCAAGACCCAGGTTCGATTCCTCAGTACCACATACATAGAAAAAAGCCAGAAGTGGTGCTGAGGCTCAAGTGGTAGAGCTCTAGCCTTGAGAAAGTTCAATGACAGTGCTTAGCCCCTGAGCTCAAGCCCAGGACTGGCCAAAACAGAAGGAAAAAAAGAAAGAAAGAAACAAAACCCGTACGGTGTCAGGAGTTTGGCCTGGTGGTAGAAAGCGTGTCTAGCATGCATGAAGACCCCGGTTCGATTCCTTGGTACCACATACATAGAAAAAAAGCCAGAAGTGGTGCTGAGGCTCAAGTGATAGAGCTCTAGCCTTGAGAAAGCCCAACGACAGTGCTCAGACCCTGAGTGCAAACACCAGGACTGGCAAAAAAAAAAAAAGACATATCTGTATACCAATTAAGAAATTGATACGGTGACAACTCCTAAGGATTTCATCACTACCCATCCGAAAAAGGAATGTTATATGCTTCACATTACAATCCTAATGGTCTGTATCTTTACTCAGAGAATCTCCTCTTTTATAACCATGACATTTAGAAATTATCATATTGTCTTACATCTAATGAAGAACCAAAACAATAAACAAGAATTTGGGTTACATATGTGCACGCAAGCGCATGCACGTGTGCCCCTGGGGAGAAAAAGACAAGTCTTGACCTACCACATTCTTCACTTAATACATAAATATCAAAGAGGTTAAAGGATGCTATTGCACTTTTTTTTGCCAGTCCTACATACTACAATAAGTTGGCAAAGTAGCATTTCCTCATGCCACAGGATTGGATGGAACTCAGTAGTAGAACACTTGCCTAGCAAACACAAGACCACAGGGTCACTCACCAGCACTTTAAAAGGTTCATAAAAATGTATTCCCTATACAGGTATATATTCCATCAATACAGGTTGTAATCATAAGATAATATGCCAAATGGAACAGTGAATATTAACACTCAATATAGACCAGACTTTTACAACAACACTTGGTTAAAGAATACTAATCTACACAGAACTGTACCACAGTGCACTTTACAATTCAAAAGCCTTTCATATTTCTTCTAATTACTTTCGCATCTTTAACCATTTGATGCAGAATTCCAGGAAATACCTACATTGCATTTCCTTTATAAACTTTATTTTATTCTAGCTTTTGCTTTCAAACCTCAGTATCATATAATTAATTATAATCCAGCCGCATAGTTTATTCAAAAAGAGAAAGTCAAATATGTTGGCTCTAATTGATAATATCAGAACTGGAAAGGTTGGGGGAGGTTTGCAGCCTAAGGAAGTCTGAGCTATATAGCAAGAATTCTCAAAACAAACACAATGTCAGACTCTAGGCAATGCCCACACAGTGAGGTTTGCAGTTTCTGAACATGATATTCTTCTTCACTGGTGTCAGACAGTTGTCTCCACACCAGAGGCTGTCTTTTATTGTTGTAAGATTTACATATGTATAAGACAACCAAGGGAATTTGCTACAATTTAAAAATGCATAAATCAGATATGTAAAAAATATACACATATAGGGCTGGGAATTTGGCCTCATGGTAGAGTACTTCCCTAGCATGCACAAAGACCCGGGTTCAATTCCTCAGTACCATCTACATAGAGAAGCTGGAATTGGTGCTGTGGTTCCAGAGGGAGAGCTCTAGCCTTGAGAAAGCCCAAGGACAGTGCTCAGGCCCTGAGTTCAAGTCCCAGGACTGGCAAAAAAAAATACACTCATGCGCACACATACGCACACACAGCCACACACTCGCGCACTCATGCACGCCCCCTCTCTCTCTCTCTCTCTCTCTCTCTCTCTCTCTCTCTCTCTCTCTCTCTCTCTCTCTCTCTCTCTCCCCCTCCCTCCCTCCCTCCCTCCCTCCCTCCCTCTCTCTCTCAATAACTATGTTTTCAGGATTGGTAAAGACATATTTCCAGTTTGGGGGATCAAGTCTAGAACCCCTTACATGGAGGCAAATGGTTCCACCACTGTGTGTGAGGGGTGTGGAGGGAGCAGAGAGCAAGAGCAAATCCTGCATCATTCTACGTCTATGCTACACCAACCACACTTTCCTACTCTGTCTTGAAAAAACGGTGTGCTACTATCCTCTCTCACCCTTACTCAGACACGTGTGATGCCAATGATCCGGCTCACAGGTGCTCTAAGTAAGAGAGAAGCACTGTCTTATGATATTTGACAACTAATTGTGTGCATATTCCTTCTATATGAATCTACCCATATATACATTTACATACAACTTAATATACAAATACACAGGTGCAGAGACAGTTACGTACTACTGTATTTTCTAGTATAAATGCAAATTTATGTAACTACACATATAAAATTTTGCTCACCTGGCATAAAAAAAAAAAAACAGAATTAACAACTTTCTAGAAGAGGAAAGTAGGAATAAAGAGGACCAAGGGGGCTTGACCTGGTGGCTTGTGCCCGTAATCCTAGCTACTCAAGAGGCAGGCATCTACCGATTGTGGTTCAAAGCCAACCCTGACAGGAAAGTCTGTGAAACTCTTAGCTTCAATTAACTACCAGAAAACTGGAAGTGGCCCTGTGGCCCCAAATGGTATAACAATAGCCTTGAGTTGAAGAGCTTAGGGACAGCACCCAGGCCCAGGCCCAGGCTTCAAGCACCATAAGAAAAAAAGGAAGGAAGGAAGGAAGGAAGGAAGGAAGGAAGGAAGGAAGGAAGGAAGGAAGGAAGGAAGGAAGGAAGGAAGGAAGGAAGGAAGGGAGGGAGGGAGGGAGGGAGGGAGGGAGGGAGGGAGGGAGGGAGGGAGGGAGGGAGGGAGGGAGGGAGGGAGGGAGGGAGGGAGGGAGGGAGGAAGAGAACTAAGGGGAGAGTGGAGGCCCATATGTTGTATATATACATGGAAATGTTACAATAAAAGTACTCAAATACAGCTAATATACTAATGTGTGCTAATAAAAATCACCTTTGGCTAGGCACTGGTAGCTTGTGCCTGTAATCTTAGCTACAAAAGAGGCTAATATCTGAGGATTACTGCTCACAGCATAGGCAGTGAAGTCTAAGAGACTCTTATCTCAAATTAAACACACACATACACACCATCTTTAAAGACAGTATTCATCATACAGCTGAGCTGACAGTGGATCACTCCTATAATCCTGCTTAACAGGAGGCTGAGATCTGAGGATCACAGTTCAAAGCCAGCCTGGCACCGGAAATTATTGTATTTCACTGTTGGGATAATGTATAGAGGGGTTGCAGGTACATTTGTCAGATAATGGGTATATTACTTCTTGAGCCTTGATCCCCCTTCTTATGTTTTTGTCCCCTTTCCCTCCTCCCACCCCCTCCCAATCATCTTGTTTTCCCCCTTCCCTTCCCTATTTCAAATAAACAAATAAGTGTATTTACAGTATACCAGGACACAAAGTTAGATAAAGTAACCACATCAGATTAACCATATGGGGGGAAAGAGAAAAGAAATAACATAGTACATTAAGAACAGCAATCACAAAGATACACCTCTTATTTCCATAACTTAAGAGTTCAATTTGTTTGGTCACATCCTGTATAACCATATATACATAGCTTTTGACGTATTGTGATCCTCTGCTAGGAGAGTCCTAGACGTGCACTGATTATTACAAGCGAGGGAAGCCATGGAGCCCATGTTCCTTTGGGTCTGGCTTACTTCACTTAATATGAATTTTTTTCCAAGTCTTCCCATTTCCTTACAAATGGGGCAATGTCTTTCTTTCTGATTGCAACATAGAATTCCATTGTGTATAAGTACCACATCTTCTTGATCTATTCATCTACTGAGGGGCATCTGAGTTGGTTCCATATTTTAGCTATGGTAAATAATGCTGCAATGAACATTGTTGCGCTTGTGGTTTTAGTACACCCTTGTTTCTGAACATTTGGGTAGATGCCAAGGAGTGGGATTGCTAGGTCATAGGGAAGCTCTATGTTTAGTCTTTTGAGGAATGGCCATACTGCTTTCCAGAGTGGTTGAATGAGTTTACATTCCCACCAACAGTGTGGTAGGGATCTTGCCCTGGGCAAGAAATTCTGTGAGATTCTTATCTCCAATTAATTACAGGAAAAGAGGGAAGTAGAGCTGTAGTTTAATTGGTAGAACACTAGCCTTGAGCAAAAGGAGCTTGGGGACAGTGCCCAGACCCAGAGTTTAAGGCCTAGGATCAGCAAAAATGGGGAAAAAAGAGTATTAATGATTTACAGTTTATATCCTTCCCCAGTTGGCTTTCTTTCCTTACTGTCGCACATTATCCACAGGTGGCCTCTATTGAAACAAGCCCAATGTATCATGGCTGTTCCTTGGACCATTGTTGATCTCTTAACCTCCTATGATGCTAACATCATAATTTCCTGCCAGCCACAACTGATGGCATAAAAGTCTGGCTCTCAGCCAAATTTCCAGAAGAAAAGGGTCAGTGGTAGATCATTAGTACACAGTTTGACTTGAGTCTCAGAAATCATCACATCTGCATGGTATGAGAAGAGCCAGAAGGTATCACTTGATTACAAGCTAGGTCTTAGTAGTAGTAAGGTCTGACCTACAGAAGCATCAGGGATTAACACAGAGAAGATTCCTGGACTTGTTCCCTGTTACAGTGTCTTTCCAGAGCCCTGTACCAAAGAGGTTTGTCCTTCAATCCAATCATGCTATACACTGCACAAGTGAAAGAAAAAGGCTCATACAGTACCAGAGAAACATTAAATGTACTTAATATCTGGCTGAGAATATTGATTTGGTATGTTCTAAACTGAAATTCCATTGGAAAAAATCATACCATAAATATAACAAGAGGATTTTTTCTTTGTTGTTGTTTTTCTTTTCTTTTCATCTTGTTTGTTTATACCTTTAGAAGGTAAAGGGGAGCACAGAAATGGGACACTAGATATTATGTTGAAATGAACTATAGAGAGTGGGGACAGAAGGGGAAAATTAGGAAAGATCAGAAAAGGGTGACATTGTCCAAAACAAATGGACTCATTACCTGACTTACAGAGCGATAATCACACTTCTGTGTATCACCTTTACAGAAACAATAAAAGAATACAAGTTTAAGGAAAATCATAACACAAAAAGCCTAAAAAGAAAACTAAAGGCCTGGATGTATCCATTTTATATGTATAGAACTATGTTTAATAAAGGTTATTTATTAAAGCCTTTTCATTCTTATTTTCTACATAAGCCCGTATCAATTGTTATTTTATAAATCTAGAAGGAGTTATACTGCTTTATAAGGTTCTGCAATTACTGTGAACACTGCATCAGAGTGAACTTCTGGAGTTAAGTTCGGTGAATTTGCTTATAAGCATGTATTTTCTCCAATGAACTAAAAGTCAGCTTTTGAAAGGATCATAGAAAGCATATTATCTCAAAATTAAGCCAAGAGATGAGAGATGGGGAAGGAAGCAGAGAGGAGGAGGGAAAGGAAGAAGAATAGGAAGAGGGAGGGAGAAGGGGAGGAAGAAGTAGAGGAGGACAAAATGGTGGCACTAGCAGTAAAAAACAGAGTATCAGAACATCCTGTGAGAGCCAGGCACTGATTTCAATGACACCAATTGTTTAGTAGCTCATCACAGAAGCTGGTACCTCAATGTGTCATCTTTACTGCTTACTCTCTTGTAACTGGAGCTAACATCAGGTGCCCCTTTCTCCTTCTCCTGTCTAATTCCTGCATGCAGAAGAAGACATTAGTAATTATGAGAAAATAACCATACTAAGCACATTCGCTAGAAATCTGTAAATTCTCTCTCCCTCCCTCCCTTCTCCCTCCCTCCCTCTCTCTCTCTCTCTCTCTCTGACAGACACAGACACAGACACATAGGCACAGACGCACAGACACACAGACACACAGACACACACACACACACACACACACACACATCACAGTTTCAGGGAGACAAACTAAATAGCTTAAAATTAAAGTCAGATATTAAATGTTCTATGTGGAGCTGGGGATGTGGCTTAGTGGTAGAGTGCTTGCCTAACATGCATGAAACCCTGGATTGGATTCCTCAGTACCATATACACAGAAAAAAGCCAGAAGTGGCACTGGGGCTCAAGTGGTAGAATGCTAGCCTTCAGCCAAAGAAGCTGAAGACAGAGCTCAGGCCCTGAGTTTAAGACTCAGAACTGGTAATTAATCAGTTAGTGTTCTACTGAAAAAGTTGAAAGTAATTATTTAAATACCTTAATATAATTAAAAATAAATAATACAAGATACCACATATTTATTTATTACTCATCAGTGCAGAGCTTGGTGCTGTCACAGAGCACTTTTGGTCAACGCTAGCTCTCTACTACTTTGAGCCACAGCTCCACTTCCAGTTTTAGGGTGGTTAATTGGAAACAGGAGTCTTGCTGGGACTCTTCTAGGCTTTGAACTGCAACCCTCAGATCTAGCCTTCTGAATCACCATGATTACAGCCATGAGCTGCACAAGGGTCTGATGCAAGACACCATATATTAAGAAAGTATTTTTCTTTTATTAATATATTTTAGTTTTTACTGGTCTTGCATCTGTGTCTAAGGTTGAACACAAACACCTGTGGTTCGTTGTTGATAAGAAACATCTGGGGAAATATGAGAACGTTCCCTAAAGTGTCAACCAACAACAAATTGTTACATATTCACAGATAGCAAATAATCATGACTACTTAATGCATATGTACATATAACTTTCTATACATTTCTAATTACATATTGATTAGTTTAGCTTTTAGCAATACATAAAAGTATATTACATTTCTCTGTGATATTTTTCAAATTACACAGATAGACTATTAGCATTGAGTGAATTTATTTTCCCCAACAGTGCTAAAGATATGCAAAATTTTCCTTCTTTAGAGTTGCACAGTAAATGATTAACACCAGCTCTGCTCATTATCTCCCTTAGCAAAACTTCTCTAAAAACAAATAAATCAAAAATGCTTCCAACATTCCTGAATAAATAAATTATAGTCCTATTCAGTGGCAGCAATGATATTTTAAAAAGCTTGTGCAAGCTCATTGTACAATTTTATTACGAACCCTCATCTGATAAAAGAAAGAAGATATTCACTTTTTTGTTCTCAGCATAAGTTTTTACTAGCAGGAATGCCTTCTCAAAGATAAAGAAACTTTATAATAGCAGCATATCCAAGAAGTGTTAACCCTGTGTTCCAACAGATGATAGTAACTGCTAATTAGGAATGGATACTTCTCATAAAGATACTTTTAGGAGCCAAAACCATTTCTCTCTCATAACGAGAACACAGGGATAATGACAACAAATAGGAGCCATCACTATATGATCAGACAAAACAAATGAGAACATTTTTGCAACAGCAAAAGTAATTTTAAAGCATATAAACAGGCTACAGAGAATACTATATATATATATATATATATACATACATATGTATATAGTATTTGTGTGTGTGTGCACACTTATACACACACAAATCTAGCACTAAACAAACGCAATAAAAATAATCCAGGGATTGGGAGTTTGGCCTAGTGATAAGAGTGCTTGCCTTAGCATACATCAAGGCCCGAGTTCAATTCCTCAGTACCACATACACAGGGGGGAAAAAAAAGCTGGAAGCTGTGGCTCCAGTGGTAGTACACTAGCCTTGAAAAAGCCTAAGGACAGTTCTCAGGCCCTGAGTTCAAGCCCCAGGCTAGCCAGGAAAAAAAAAAGTCATCAATGACCAAGTCTAGTAGAACATGCCTGTCATCTGTGCTTGAGAGGCTGAGGTAGGAGAATCAATACAAGGCAGCATGATGGACAAAACAAGATTTGTCCTAAACACACACACAAACGGGGGAGGGGGAGAAGGATCCTGTATGACTAGGTTTTAAATAAAACTAGGTTATCATATAACAAATAAACGTTTAAATATTTTAATGCTGTGTAAAACCAATCCTGATAAAAGTGTTATATGGGAAATGAATAAAATGATGAAATTGCATGATGTCAAGTAGAAATCAATGTACTCCATAATTCAGTAAATCTCACTAGGTAATAAACACTCAGCCTAGTAAAGAATGTCCGCTAAAATCTAAAAGTAAATCTCCAGTAAATTAACCTATATTTTATCTAAACAACAACTAAAAATCTTTTAAGAATTACAAAAGTCATAACACTAAAAACCTACAACGTGAAAAATGCTTTATAATCATTTTCTATAAAATAATTCCTACTTAACAGATTTTGCTTCTCTCAATAAAAGCAACTTCTATGAAATAAATCTATACAAAACACAGAAATTAAGCTTTCTGGATTCTTCTTGAAATTAAAAAAAAGACATGTAAATTAAGGTGACTAAGACATGCTTTCATGTAGCAGAGTAATATGGTAGCTATTCATCACCTGAAGTCATAAAACACTAGGTCTCTTCCTTAGCATATTCTAATGAAGCCTATCATGCAAATGAGAGTGACCTTTTCCTTGCATTCTGAAGGTTCACATTTATTCCAGGAGTACATAGAGTTTGCCAATACAAACTAGCCAAAGACTGCGTAATTACTGTAATCAATTAGTTGTTAGTGTCGTTCTGCTCATTTTCAGCTAATGTCAACTTAGCCCTTTCTGAAAGAGCCACCACTGACAAAGCTTTTCTGTTATTATTCTTTAAATGTGAGAGGGAACAGAAAAAATAAGAACAAGATGTGCACAAGTAAACTTTTCAATATGGCTGCAAGGTTGCATCCCTCCCAAAGATGTTAAGATTCAAGACAAAACTCTAAAGTTGACAATGGACAAAGACTCTGGTAAAGTTGCATATCCTTAAAATGACATTGAAGTTTTCAGCCTATACAATTAAACATTAATATTTAAATATTTAAATGAAGGACACTCTCCTGGGCTGCAGTTCAGACTTGGTAGAACTTGGGCCCTCTTCTCCACGGTTGAGTAAACAGGCCGTACCCTCTGCTCAGAAACAGTCTATTCTGCAGACAGTTATGGATAGGAAGCATTACGGCAGCCAGTAATTAAAGTAAAAACTAATACTGTCTCAGAGATGGGGAATTTTGTAGAGGAAAATCATTTATCATGGCTCACACATTATCTCGCTCTTTACCAAATATCCGTTTTAAGCTAGTGTATTTTTTACACAAAAATGAAGCCCAACTGCTCATCTTAATTGTTCTCCATTCTCATCTGTATAACAAAAATGTAAGAAGACTTAGAAAATAATGTACTCTTACAAACAAGATAAAATGTTCAGATTTAAAATGACAGCATCAAAATCAAGTTTTTAATGAAAGAAAATTTTTTAAAAAACTAGAAACAACCTATATATACCTATAACATTTGAATGGACAATTTAATTTCTATATTAATATTATTATGAAACCCTATATTTAATGTTTTAGTATTATAAAAATAACAAAGGCTTTAAAATGTAAGAAAAGCTATTTCTTGAAAGAAATTAGAGATTTGCTTGATATAATTACCTCAAAAATTTACAAAAAAAGGACTAAAAATACTAATTATAATCCATAAATTTATAAGTAACAACAAAGCATTATGATGCCAGAACGAAATCTGATTTGTGGTACAATGGAAGCTATCAAATAAAGGAAATAATAATATTGAGATGAGTAATTTTCCTGACATTCCTGATTTTACAGAAACAAAATAAATGCCAATCCTGTTTATGCATGTTAACTTGGGATAGACAAACTCACTTTCTTCTAGATTCAGTATAATCCAGCATCTTTTCAAAATTGAAATTGCTGTCGAACAAACAATAACTGATTTGAAATAAAGAAATCTTACTTGGAAGGGTAAACCAACACATACACATTTTGAAGAAATCCATGAATATGATCTGGGCACTTTTATTCTCTTGGGAAAAAAGAAAAGAAAAAGGGGAAGAAAAAGGAAAGGAGGGAGGAAGGAAAAGGATAAAGGGAGGGAGGGAAGGAGGGAACTTAAAAAAAAGAATAGACAAGCAACTGAAGCCAAAACTACCAGCACAAACAAACAAAAACAGACACCAAAACACAATTCACATGCTATGTAAGGACTTTCAATTTTCTTATTTCTTGGCATGTGAATATCACCCTGGAGGACAATGATAGATTTTTGTCTTTCTTAAAATTCAAAACATCTAGGAAAGACCTATAATAATGATACTGAAGAGTATAGTGGTGGACTTTACTGGACACTGAAAAGAGTGTTCTGTGCAACTTGTGGGTAGAGATGGAAGAGAATGAGGGAAAAAATGGCGCTGTATGAATGGAAATGTTCTCATTACCGGACACATATAAATTTAACTCTTCTGTAGAGCACCTCTATAATACCAATAAAGTAAACTTAAAAATAAAATACACGTCACTACCATCTGTGTGAACATACACCTGTAATCTCACCGAGGCCTGAGGAGAGGGCGAAGGCAGGTGCACTACAGATCTGAGGGTAGCCTGGTCCACACAGGGAGACCCTGTTCCAAAAGGATTAAAATTAAAATCTACAAAAATGCGTAACAATAACTTCACAAGACAATGAAAAAACAAAACTAAAATTACTGAAGTTTTTCTAGATACCACCTGACAATCTTAAAAGGTTAATCATGGAACAACCATCTACCTCTTCAAGGGCCAATGTAATTGTTTGGTTAGGGGAAAACCTTGTTTGGAAGTACTTGTTTCCATGGTGATATGGAGAGTAAACGAGCAATCAAGTAGCAGTAAGAGAGGTGACACTGAAGATTTATTGGTTTACTTCTGCATACTGCTGGAACCAGTCACCTCGTGGAGTGTCAAACACACACAACTTGTCGATACTGACACAGAGCCAAGCAGCGGGAAGATAGTTCTTTTCATTCCTGTCAGAAGAATAACCTGATGCAGGTCTTTGACAGTTACTGAGAGGGGACAAGAGAAAACAAGATGAGCAAAAAGAGGGGGAAAAAATTGCCAGTAAATTGGAAAAGCCTAAGGCTTCAAACAGAAAAAGATGCCAGCACAGAACAGGAGTGGCTGCTTTACTTGTCTCTAAGAAGACTCACATGAAATGTCTCACACGAGTGAGAGGAGCACAGCACTGCTGCGCATTCGGGGATGATGTCTGTACAGTAAACACTTGAGACAACTTGTGACCAAAGTCCTCTTAAGACACTAATTGTCCATGAAAGCCGACCTGCAGCAAGCAGCACAGTTCAGTTCCAATAGCCCAGGCCCACAAGTAGTAACATGATTGTGGATGACAAAAGACATTCACCTATCACAAGATCCAGCAAGTGCTACCATCCACACAGAGTCCTCACTGGAGGCAGACACTTTTCAGACCCGTGCCTCCTGAAGAGAAACAGCAACACTCTAAATCTAATGTCTAGATTTTCTGTATTTTTTTAGTTCCTTTTCTAAATCTAATGATGGGAAACAAGAAAGAAAAAAAGAATGCAAAGAGCACTTTCAAAACATTAGAGGTGGTTACTTAAGAAAAAATTATAATAAAAATGAAGACTAACAAGGGGGGGGGAGGGAAATGGGAACCAAGACATGTGAAAGGGTATCAATGTATGGGAATTAATGCACCATCTGTCTGGCAAATATCATGAAATTACAATAAAAATAATTACAACAAAAAATAAATATAAATATAAATGGAGACTAACATTAAATTTCTGGTAATATGTTCTCATTGAATGACAATGTTGCCAAAGTGTTCCCATTTGTTAAGAGTACTTAGTATAGAAAGAGGTTTAAGCAAGTGTTATATATTACAATTTACACTTATTGCAGTATTCCAATTTTTCTATAAGCTAATGAAGTGCATAAAGCATCTTTTTGAAGCAGTAATTTAAAACCACATTAGGTGACTTTAAATTACCTTACTTATTATGTCATATAGAAAAATTGAGAAGACAAAAACTAGTCACTATGACTAGTGAACAGAAGATATTTAATAACTTAATAGGTAAGCTTTTTCTTAAAGCTGAGAAATGTTTTAGATAGAACCATAAGCCTATGCATAATGCCTACCCTTAAATCAGAATGTTGTAAAAAAAAACACATTAAAATGAAGATTGTTTTGGTGTATAGACAGATCTAAATACAAACAACAACATAGAAAATCAAATTGGTTAAACATTTAGTCAATGGACTTCAAACTTGTTCTCAGTAAATACTAAGTTTCAAACCTTAATATACTGAAACACTTACATTTTAAATAAACACACATCACACATTACAGCTTTAATGGTGGAAAAAGCCTATAACAACCAAACTGCCACAGCGTTCTATCTCACAAAAAGTAGTGCAGTGACCATTATGGCCATTAGGAATAAAAGCTGACAAATATATACATTAAGGATTAAAAAAAAAAAAACCTGGAAAACTAATTAGTGGTGCTTAGTACACTTTATCTTCTCAAAATACAGGATGGCAAAAGTGAAGTTTTGTGACTTCATTACTCTACTTAATTAGTAACTGAAAACACGTTTGCATTTCATTACGTGGGTTTAACCTCAACAGGCTCAGAAATTCACCTCAAGAAATGAGAATGGAATAGCGTTTGTTCATTTTCTTGAAGTGGACCCTTTTGTTTGACTTGAGTGAAAAGCCAAACTTACTTAAAGATCAACCAAATGGTCGGCTCATAGCACCAGGTGGGATTTTGTTCAACAGCACAGTTCTATGAACAGCTTGCTCCTGCCAGTTATTGGCAATGTAAGACTAGAGAACAGCCACTCCTTTCCACACAGTGATAATTACACATTTCTATAGAATACTGACACCGAATATTTAATTTCCATTTTTTGTATAAATGTAGCCCAAACAGGCACAGTGCTCTGTATACTTACACTAAGTACTGGGAATTTACACTGCTCATGTAAAGGAACATCAATTGTTTTTGACATCTAGGTGTGAAAAAAGTAAGAATGGCCTAATAGGTTCTACAGAAAATCATGCATCAAAAATATTCTGACTGAGCCAGGCATGGTGGCTCATGCCTGTAATCCTAGCTACTCAGGAGGCCTGAGTATCAAGGAGATCTGAGGATCAAGGTTCAAAACTAGCCCTGGCACAAAAGGACCTGAGATTGTTATCTCCAATTAACCTTTAGAAAATGGGAAGTTGGACTTGGCTCAAGGGTAGGAAGATAGCTTTGAGCTGAAGAGCTCTGGGACAGTGCCCATACCTAAGGGTAGGGCCGTAAGCCTTGCACTGAAGAGCTCAGGGACATCACCCAGGCCAGAGTTCAAGCCCCAAGACCCACTTAAAAAAAAAAATTCTGGGGCCGGGAGTTTGGCCTAGTGGTTAAAGTGCTTGCCTAGCATGCATGAAGACCAGGGTTCGATTCCTTGGTACCACATACATAGAAAAAAGCCGGAAGTGGTGCTGAGGTTCAAGTGGTAGAGCTCTAGCCTTGAGAAAGTCCAAGGATAGGGCTCAGGCCCTGAGCTCAAGCCCAGGACTGGCCAAAAAAAAAAAAAAAAAATACTGACTGGGAAGTGGCACTGTGGCTCAAGGGGTAGGGCAGTAGCCTTGAGCAGAAGAGCTCAGGGACAGGGCCCAGGCCCACAGTTCAAGTCCCACGGTCCATCCAAAAAATATATATATATATATCTATATGTATACATATAGATATAATATAACATATATATATATATCTTTGACTGCCTTCTAAAAAGGTAAAGAATACAGAGGGGAAAGAAGTAGAAATGTATGTCTCATAATTGAAATTTGACATTGTCTAAACCCATGCTAATATTTTAATTAAAACTATTTTGCTGAAAGTAATTTTAGAAAATGCTAAATTTCAATGAGACATATATTAATACCTACACTAGGAAAACTGATCTAGTAAATCATTTCTTCTATGATCCAGGAGGATTCTTTGGAAAATAGTGACAGTTTAAAAAAAAAAAGGAAAACTTTTCTAAATCAACAATAATTTTAGACAGGGATTAAAGCTGAAGTGGTCTCTGAAAAACATAATGGAGTAATGTCTACGCCTACTACATGTATTCTATGCTGACCAAAAGGTATTAAAATGCAAGGCCAGAAAAGATGGTCCTCAGAAACAGAAAAACTGAAAGCAGCAGCAAACCTGATTACAGATGAAATGCCTCAGCCATGGCAGAGAACACAGTGGCAGAATACAGGCAGCAACTGCTGCACTCACTGCTCACTGCTCACTGCTCAGGGGAGAGAGAAATGCAACCACCAACATGAACAAGCTTAATGGTTTGTCATGGCACTAATGTTTTAAATGGAATGGGCACATCCCACACTTTAATGCTAGCTAGTAACGTATGTTTTTGTTTTTAAGAAATTTAAGCTGCAAACCCATTATGAAGAGTATTTTTCAATGTAAGGAACTCTAATGAGACTATCACAAGTAGCATGCATTCATATTTACATTCTGGAATACTGTATATTCCAAATCAATGCCAATGCCCAAGTGCTTTCCCATGGCCAGCAGAATCAGGCATATCACGGCCCCTCGGGGCCCTGGGAAGAGCCAGGTCTCTGTGAGCCACAGATATTTGGGGAATGAATACTGCATCATAACATGTTTCATTTTCCAAGGAAATATCTAGAATTTCCCCTTAGAAGAGGGCATTCAAAACTTCAATCGTGTGTGTATGTGTGTATCAATTTTTACTATCTGATTGCCTCTTTCATGAGGACCATTAAGTTGGGGGTGCAAGCAACAGGAAAGGTATGTGAATATAACAAAGTCTATATTACAGAAGTAAAATTATTTACAATTAATGTTAATACAAATTGTAATTAACTCTTTTAATATTGTTAACCAACTAAATCTGTCACAAGATCACTTCCTAATTTTATAGTTCTCACAACTGCTTCAAAACAGTTTGAAAAAATCATTTCCCATTATGTTTCTGTTTATACCAAATGCAAGGAAATATTCTAGACCACATTCCATTCCATTGTTTTGTACATGTGGCTTTTATAGATCACACTGTGGTGACTTATCCTCAAGACCCTGGTATATTCTAGTTATGCTAAGTCACATGGAAAAAAATACACTTTAAAACTTCATAGACAATGAGTAAACCAATAAATTATCAAGAAAAAGATCTTGTTAACACCTAGTACACAACAATCCATACTATTCAAAACTCATCCTTTACCTTGGAAGATTCCATAAAATAAAGAATTAGTGAAAAAGAAAAAACGAAAAATGAAACTAATTTGTGATTAAGAAGTATGTATGAGCCAGGTGTGGTGGCTCACACCTGTAATCCTAGCTACTCAGGAGGCTGAGTTCTGAGGATCACAGTTCAAAGCCAGCCCAGACACATGAGACTCTTATCTCCAATTAACCCCTGGAAAAAGGGAAACAGGGCTGAGGCTCAAGGTGTAGGGTGGTAACCTTTAACTGAAGAACTCCCAGTCAGCGCCCAGGCCCAGGGGTAGGGCGGTAGCCTTGAGCTGAGGAGCTCAGGGACAGTACCCAGGCCCAGAGTTCAAGCCCCAAGATCCCCCCACCCTCCCCCGCCCCCCCCCACACACATACACACAAAAAGTATGTATGTAATCTCTTTCCCCCTTGGTCAAGAATGAACACTTCCTCCAAGTACACAGTAGATACACAATAAATAGTAATTAAAGACAAACTACTGCTGGCCCTCCCCCATGTCCTCTTTCTCCATAGTAGCAGTTGCCTCCCTTCAGAAGGAACAATGAAGCTTCTTTAAAGCAAATACAGACACTGGGCCCATTTAAAAAGTAGTCACCAGATTTGTTTCTATATTCAGATCAAAACCTGTGGAGGCCTGACACTGGAAAACTGTGGTTATCTGCCACATCTCCCCCCACCCCACCTCCAGGGAGGCCGGGTCCAGTGTGAGGCTTGAACTCTGGGCCAGGGTGTTGTCCCTGAGCTCTTCAGCTCAAGCCTACCACCCTACCCCTGGAGCCACAGCACCACTTACAGTTTTCTAGTGGTTAACTGGAGACAAGAGTCTCACAGACTTTAGTGCCTAGGCTGGCTTTGAACCATGATCCTCAGATATCAACCTCCTGAGCAGCTAGGATTACAGGCATGAATTACCGAACCTCCCTGGGTATCTGCCTTCTAAGTAAAGAGAGAACAAATCTCATCTCAACTGCTGACAGCAACAGTGAATTTAAGTGTACTGAAAGACAGGGCCCAGGAAGAGGCCCCAGAAGTCTTCTACTCTGTTTCTGTTTGGTTTAGTTCTGGGTGTCAATCCTAGGGCTTGAACACAGGGCCTGGGTGTTGGCCCTAAGAGTTTGGATTCCTGGGAGTTTTTTGTTTGCTTTTTTGCTTAAAGCTAGCGCTCTACCACTTGAGCCACAGCTCACTTTCAGTTTTTTATGATTAATTGGAGATAAGAGTCTCACAGATTTTGCTACCTGGACTGGCTTCTAACAACAATTTTCTGATCTCAGCCTCCTGAGCAGCTAGGACTGACTTCAAGTGTGAGTGACCTGTGTCCAGTCAGGAGTTCCAATTCTTGTTGTTGCTGTTACTATTGTTGTTGTGGGGGGTGGGGGGGTAAGTGATTGTTGTCCTTAATGTACTATGTTATCTCTCATCTCTTTTGCTGTCCCTTGGCTATCTCATATTGTTACAGTATCTCACCTTGTTATCTGATATATTGTATATATGCGTATTCGGTTATTTGCAACTGGATAGGGAAGGGGGGGAAACAAGATGAGGGGCAGGGGTGGGGGGAGGGAAATGGGGACCAAGACATGAGAAAGGGTATCAATGTATGTGAAGTAATGCACCTTCTATCTGGTGAATATAATGTAACCCTTCTATTAATTACAATAAAAAATATATGGGAAAAAAAAACCAAAGGAAAAAGCAATGGAGGAGAAAGTAATAGAAAACTGGAATGGACTCAGATGCCATTGTAACAGTCACATAAAAGGTATTGAGGAGTCTGTCTCATCTCCCACTGAGGGGATCAGGAAATTTTCACTCTTCTTGCCTTGTGTGTTCATGTGTCTGTCTTTGGAAGAGTGAGGGTGGGGCACAGAAATGGCAGGACAAAGGGTGAGCAAATGCAGTGGTTGTGCTCAGTCAACACTATGTCGAAAACGAGCCACCCAACCTGTGGGTGCAGACAGGAGCAAAACTTTGGAAAGAGCCAAGGAAGAGTTGAAACCATTGAAAAGGAAATGTACATGTTGAAATAGATTACACCTGAACATTAGTTTTGTCCTCATTTTGTGATTCTTGATGCCTACTCAATGCTTTTAAAAAAAAAATACTGCTATAGACATTTCCACTTAAATGCTACTTGGGAAGCTGTGCTAACCTTAAGTCCCTCTCGACCTTTCTTCCTATAGACTTAACTCAGGGCTGTGCACATTCTAGACAAGCACTGCCTACTTGAGCCGTGTTCCCCAGCCACATCCATTGTTATTATTTTGTTTTTGAGATAGGGTTTCACCAATTTTACCTTGTCTGTCCTTGAGCTTGTGACCCTCCATCTGTGTCCTGATTTTATAGGTGAACTCTACCAGGGATGGCTGTAATATCAGGTGGGCCCCTCTGCACCCAGCCACCACCCATATGTCCATGACCAATTTTTCTAGTAAACCCTAGAAAATCAAAATCACTATATTTTCAGTTCACTGATTCTTTTGCCTGATTTGTTTGGTTCTTATTTTCTTATGCATATCCCCTATTGGTTGAGCCATTGTTGTGATATTTAAAAGGCGTCTTTGAAAATGTTTTTTTTTTTCATTTTAGTGTTTCATTGTTCCTATAAAGGTGATATACAGAGGCTTACAGTTACATATGCCCAGTCATGAGTACTTAACATGCTTAAAATAACCTACAAACAAGTTACTGATATATTACTTTTGTATCATAAATTAGCAAGCAACTCATAATTGACTTTTTAAGAATAGTTCATATTTACTTTTCCTATTAGCATACTATTTGTCCTATTTGTTTCATTTCATTCACCAGCTGGAATCTGGGCCCTTTAGGATAAGGTCAAAGTTGTTTTCTTGGTCAATCTGCAAACTCCAATGGACATAAGACATTGAGCTAAATGCTGACTGGTTCAGTGTCTTGGAGTTTCTCTATCACCAAATAAACAGAACGATCTATTCAAAGAGTGTCCTAATGCAGCATTTGGAAACCTCCTTCTATTAGTAAATAATTAATGTGGCTTCATTTCTTCAAAATCAATTACAGCCAAAACTATACCTGCTGTAAGATTTGAAGAAACGTATCTAAAAATAAATAACTAAAATAAGCCACAGATTACCTAAAAATACTCGCACAGAAAGAAAAACCCGGCTGCAGAGTAACAGAGTGCACCAAGAGCATAAACTGCACCAGACAGAAGTAATAACATCCCATCCTCACACACAGAGAGGAAGCACGATACCTCTCAAGGCACACTTAGAAACTTGCCAAAAGGCTTAGAATAGCAAAGCTATGTTTTAGAAGCCTGAATAAGTGCTATAATGAAGTCTCAGTCAACACCCATTAATGATACATACTTAGGAAACTGGATTGGTGCCTTCTCACCAATGGCAACTGAGGAACAGCAACTGCACTAAGATTACTAACAGCAATCAAATGGATAAATTAAGAGGGGAGGGGATGAAGAGCCAAAGAATAACTAATAAATAATTAAGGATTATATGGACCTGGGGAAAGAGGCCTCCCTCACTAAGGTCAAACATGATAGGAACATGGTTTTCTTTAGAGCCCCCCACCTAGCCACCAAATATCCTGAGACAACAAGAAAAATAAAATTATGTTAAATATTGGGTCCAGAAACAGGAAACCACAACGCTAGTTTTCCAGACTTTTATGCTAAATGACCATGATTTAAAAAAAAAAAAAAGAAAAGAAAAGAAAAAGAAAAAAACCATAGTGAGCCTTGTTCTTAATTCAATGACCTCTCTTCAGGTCTTGCCTCAGAAGGCTCTTGGACACAGTGACGGTCCTCTACACTGAGCTGCAGGACTCATCTCCATCACCTTCCCCAGCAACCACACGGAGGCCTGAGATGGAATCGGGTGCGCTGTCTGGGCATTCGTCTTTCCACACACCACAGCCTACCATGGTTCTTACGATATCAGGCTTCCAAGCAGTGTGATCAAAGAGTGTGATCAAAGAGTCAAGCACAATGCTCAACACACACTCCCACTTCAGTAAAGACAAGCTAAAGTGATTTTAAACACCAACACGCCCTGTCCTGTGTGCAAAACATGTTTTCATAATGACCACATTCACAACACCTAAGACAGGAGCACAAAGTAGATATTAGAATAATTTTAGAGACTAGGGAGAGAGTGAACACACCTTTGAGTTGAGTGGATTTAACCAAATAATTAAAAAACCATTCTGAGAAATACAGACACTCAAATAAAAAGAAAGTAAGAGCAATGCCTGATCATGAATTGTTTCATTCTTTATTTTTATTTTTTGCAAGTCCTGGGACTTGAACTCTGGGTCTGGGTACTGTTCTTGGGCTTTCTCAAGGCTAGTGCTCTACCACTTGAGCCACAGCTTTTTCTGTGGCTTTTTCTTTGTATGTGGTACCGAGAAATCAAACCCAGGGCTTCATTCACATTAGGCAGGCACTCTACCACGAGGGTATGCTCCTCACCCAGCATAAATGATTTTAAAAAGAAGCTTTTTGGGGACCAGGAGTTTGGCCTAGTGGTACAGTTCTTGCCTAGCATGCACAACGATCCGGGTTCAATTCCTAGGTATCACATATATAGAAAAAAGCTAGAAATTGTGCTGAGGCTCAAGTGGTAGAGCTCTAACCTTGAGAAAGTCCAAGGACAGTGCTCAGGCCCTGAGTTCAAGCCCAGGACTGGCAAGAAAAAAAAAAAGAAGAAAAAAAAGCTTTTTCTATGTAAAACTAGTAATGAAGAACAGTGTGAAATAAGACTAGGAATACAGGCAAGGCTGCCCAAAAGACAGAATCAACCACCACTCAAGGCAGAGGCAGACTTGGCACCAGACTGCCTCCTCTCCTATCAAAATTTCCTCTTTGAACCTTCATGCCAGGCTACCTGACACACTACCAAATCTGAGAATGTATTCTAAAATAAAATCTTTTTTAAAAATTCAATATACTTGACAGTATATGAAATTTAACTATTGGCAAACACTATTTGTAAGTGGTAAATATTCAATCTACATTTAATAAACATGCAATAAATAATAACCACCTTAAGAAATTTTACATAACATAGTGTTTTTCAATTCTTTTCAGTTTTGAAATAAAGCTGAAACTATCATGTCAAGATAGTTAAGAGAGTTATCATTAGGTTTCAAAGCTGAAAAACAAGGAATATATAAACAAGAACTGAGATAATTAAAACATTGCTCACTTTTTAGAAGAAAAAACAAATTGTACTACAATTATTAAGCTAACAAAGCAAGAGAAAAAATATGGGTAGAAAGAAAATGACAGTGATCTGCAAAATTCATAAATGTGTCTTTTGCATAACCACAATGATCATATTTTATGCTGTCATTTTGCATTTAATTGCTCGCCCTGGTACTTTTCTTCCTAGAAGCCATCAGTATCCCACAGAGCCAGATGCTGAACTGCAGAAACATACTGTGACCACAGACTTACGAGAAAGTGACTTTGCTGAGCTGTGGTGGATGACAAGTTAATTTTTGCAATTACAATTTTCTAACAATAAATGAAATGATCAGTTATAAGCATTCCGTCTTATTAAAGGCAAAAAATTATAATAATAATAAACTATTGTAATTAATTTTTAAAATTTTAGTTGATGTAAGAAAATAATGTTGCTGCTAAAAGGTTTTGTGTAGTATGTCCAAAAGTAAAACTCAACACTGCAGCTAAAACAGACAAACATCTCATTGTGTGGAGGTATAACCAAGACTTGTAAATGTTCATAGAAGAGGCCTTGCAGGGAACACCACATACTGGCGTGTCTTTCAATCGTTATTTTAGTTCTGCAATATTACACTAAACATAATATTCAAAGAGTAAGTCCATTAAGTGTCATTTAGAAACTAATGTCTAGTGCACAATAATTTATCTACAGGGTGTAAATTGTTCTAAATTTAAAATATTTGCAATGGTGTCACTGTTACATGCCCAATAGCAATAAAACAGCAGGAAATCATATATGGTTAACACACAGGCTATTCTCTGCAGGATAATATCCTCTTATACATACTATGACATTTCAAAGATATTATCTCTTCTTTTACTTATTGAAAAGAGGTAAGCTGGGTACTGGTGGCTCACCCTGTAATGCTAGCTACTCAAAAGACTGAGCTCTGAGGATGAAGGTTCAAAACCAGCTTGGACAAACAAATCTGTGAGATCACCAATTAACCAGTAAAAAGCTATAACTACAAGTGTGGTTCAAGTGGCAGAGCTCTAGCATTGATCAATAAAGCCAAAGGAGCGAAAGAGCCTTTGATTTTAAGTTCTAAAACACACAAATTAAATAATAAAAATTATCAGTCAAAAAAATGCTAAGAACATGGCCCAGTGATAGAATGCCTGCCTGCTAAGCCATAAGATCGTGGATTCAAGCCCCAATATTGTCCCAAAAATAAAATAAAACAAACAGATTTAAAGGATAGCAGAAAGGAAACATCATTCTTTAATAGCCTAATCCCACATTAAAGTCAAACATTTTTAAAATTAAAAGTAACATATCAGGAAAAAAAAAAACCAGGAGCCAAGTTTCCAAATGCCTAAATCAAATATGCTTGGGGGATAATCCAAGAAATGACTATTATTTAGTATCTTAAAGTTTAATTTCAGTTGTATTTTACCTGTATAGTCTCACAAGATATATATTACTGCAAAATACAAAAGAAAAATACAATGCTAAGATATTTCTGATTCATAATGTTTTCCATGGGATTTTAGCAATTATGCACTTGTATTAGATGACTAAAATTGTCTCCATGTCATGAAGGTGAGAATTTAATATTAAAGAGTAGTAAAACCTGTTGAATTTTGGAGCATCTTGGCACTTTTATTCCAACACCCATACACCTTTTCCTAACAGAATAAAGCTGAGAGATTATATATCCAAACACTGACTAGAAACATTCAGAAAAGTAAAGCAATGAAATGTGGAATGTTGGCATCAGTAGGCAAACCTAACAATGCAGACTCCATGACAGTACTCTCTGGGCTGAACCCTGCTTCTTAAGGAGACTTGACAAAACTAGCTGATGCTATTTCACGCAAATGCAGAAACGAAACCTGCAGAGGTTCTGTGAAGCTCTTCTCCATTTTCCCCTGTGAGAGAACATCCTCACTGACCCTGGTTCTTTCCAGGTGTTCTTCCTTGGCAATCCCACAGCTCCAGGTACTCTATGCCTATACCTGTCGTCAACCTGGCTTTTAATCTCAAAATCTCTCTCTGGATAACCCACAGACATCAAAAGCTCAGCAGATTTCAAAACAAACTCATACTTGCTCTTAGCTACTTCAGTTGTCCTGCCAAGCCTGATCAGTCAACAAGGAGGGTCTCTATATCCGTTCTGTCCATCCTCTTTTCCTGCGGCTTTTATTAGCCCCACCCAGAGTACCTGCCCTCAGCAGGGTTCCTGCTCAGGGAGCCAGCCTGTGAGAACCGGCCCTCCCCAGGAAATTCTCCCTTGGTCATAGAACTATTTTCACACTCAAATCCAGGGATGGGGGACCTGAGGGTTTGACTGAGCACAGGCTCTACTGAGTCAGGTAGGTAAGTAGTTAGGTAGAGACCCCCGGTGTGATACAAGGAGGCACTCATAACGCAGTCCAAGATGGTAGTCTGCCAGCAGGAGCCCTAGGCATGGCCAACATCTTCATCAGCCCTCTGGCTAAGGCAGGCCCAAAAGCTCCTAGCCAGCATGGCTCAAGAGTAGTATGTGAGGGGTATGAGATCAGACCTCTGGAACTCTCTGGTTGCCCCAAAAGTTTCACAGAGATCCCTAGGAAAAAAGACTGCAGGCAAACCTCTCCTGACTTCTCCCTGCTTCAGTGGTTTTCCTGTCCTTCACATTTGTATGCTTTGCTTTCTAAATGAACAGACCCAAGGTTCCACAATAGTAGCACAGACATATGTAATATATGGGTACGCCTAGTCACACATTAGTGGTATTTTGAAACTTTCAATACATAAAATCATAAAATAGTTCAATTTTAAATGACTAACTTCTGCTTTAGATGATAAATAATTGTACTTGGGGCCACTGCAACAAATTACCTCAAATTTAGTGATTTAAAATAACACAAGTCAGAAAAGTGGAGGGACGAAGGGTGAACAAATGTGGTAGGGATATGCCCGAGACACTATGCTAAAGATGAACCATACAACTGGTGGGTGACGGGGTCAGGAGGAAAGAGAATAAACTCATTGCCTGATTGATGTAACTGTAATCCCCGCATATATCACCTTTACAATAAAAAATAAAGAACACAAGTTTCCTAGGTGTCAGTGGCTTACACTTGTAGTCCTAGAGGTTGAGATCTGAGGATAATGGTTCAATGCCAGCCAGGGAATGAAAAGATTGTGAAACTCTTAACCCTAGTTAACCACTAAAAAGCCAGAAGTGGAGCTGTGGTTCAAGTGGTAGAGCACTAACCTTGAGTGGAAAGTGTGAGAGAGAGAGCATCAGGCCCTCAATTCCAGCCCCAGTGCTGATATCAAAGGAAAAGCCCTGTATGCATAGGTGTGTTACCAATCCACAGTCAGCAGTAATAGGAATCGTGGAGTCACTGCACTGAAACCAAGTGCAGCCCCACGGCTGTCCTCCTTTCTGGACCCCTCAGGATGACTCTCTTTCCTTGCTGGTCCCCGCTTTCAGGGGTCACCACATGCACAGGGCCCAAGGGCACAAGGCTGAGGCCCCTGCTCCTGCCCAAAGTGATGAGTCCTTGTCATATCTGTTCACCCTGACTCCTTCAAAGGTAGCCTTTTCCGCATTCCAGCCTTCTCTATGGTGGAGGCAGCCATGGGCTCACCCAGCCAGTCCCTGCTTTCAACTCAAGCTGAGCCTGTCTCAATTCCACTCTACTTTACTCCCAGTGGCTGCACAGTGGAGCCAAGTGTTTTTGCTCCATCCTCCCATCACTCCAAGCATTTCCAAAATATGCAAATACTTTTTGAGGGAATCACTGTTTTGTTAAATCAAACTGTTAACAAAGATTAAAACTAGGTAGGAGCTGAAATTTAAGCTTCGGTGTCTTATTTTGAAGATGTTTCCTTACCCCTTGAAATAGGATCCATAAGGAAATCACTACAGATCACTAACTACTCACTGGCTTTAAATTAATGAGCCTTTTTGATAGGACATTAGAAAAAAAAAAGAAACACTACGAGCATTACTTTAAAAGTCGCTTTTCAATCATCTAGTAAAATACGAAGCTTGTCATAGTAATTTTTACTTATAACTACTCCTTCATAGCCATAGCCTAACAGTGACTATTTCCTGTTTTTCCAGTATCCATTCACATATCATATATACTGTTAAAATGTACCAAAGAAAAGACAAGCATAATGATTAACTCATTTGATTGTCCATTTGTGAGGTAGTGAATATTATAAATATATGTACTATAAATATAATACATATTAACAAAAAGAAATCACATATACACGAATTATATGGTTTGTCACTGAGAAAGAAGAAAGTGAGAAAGCAGAAGAGGAAAGAGGAGAAGGAGAAAGAGGAAGAGAGGAGGGAGGGGAGGGAGGGAAGCCATTCTTGCTAGGTACCAGTAGACCATGGCTATAATCCTACCTAGTTAGGAGGCTAAGATCCGAGGATTCACATTTCAGAGTCAGTCAGAGCAGGAAGATCTGTGAGACTCATCTCCAATTAACCAGCAAAAAGCCACAAGTAGATATAGCTCAAATAGTAGACAAGGGAAAAAAAATGACAAGCAAGAACAAGAGGCTAGAGTTCAATCCTCAGTACTGGCAAACATAAACAAACAAACAAACAAAAATTACAGGAAAAAAAAACACTCTTATTATTGTATTTGAATGTAGCATCACTGTGATATATATTTATAAAAGTATTGCTCAGGGGCCAGGAGTTTGGCCTAGCGGTAGAATGTTTGCCTACCATTCACCAAGACCTGGGTTCGATTCCTCGGTACCACATACACAGAAAATAGCCGGAAGTGGTGCTGAGGCTCAAGTGGTAGAGCTCCAGCCTTGAGAAAGTCCAAGGACAGTGCTCAGGCCCTGAGTTCAAGCCCAGGACTGGCAAAAAAAAAAAAAGAAAGTATTGCTCAGGGAGGAGAGGCAGTGGTGATAGTCAATCCAAAGATGAGCACAAAAAGGCATCAGCCCCACAATGAGCAATCAGTGTTGGAATGTCTATGGGAAAGGAATGTGCAACTCTAGAGGATACACAAGAGCCACTTACAGAAAACACTGTAATGTTCCCTCAACCACAGCATCCAGACTTCAGATATGCTTATTACAAAAAACAACAGGAAGAACACGGTGCACAACTAAATATTTCTACCCAAACAACTAGAGAAATCTGAATTCAACTTTTTAAATGAAAATACTAAGATGAAAATGACTACTCACCAGAAAAAAATAAAAATTATAAGTTTGTCCTATACAAGAGGTTACAGAACTTTTCTGCATTTTTTATTTTTCTATTAATATATATAAACTCTGCACCACTAACTAAATCAATCGATTATAATACAAATAATAATATGCAAAAGTCTCAAAAAATCTAAAGATTGTAGTATATTTCAAAAGTTAAAAATGGTCTGTCCTTAGCCTGGCATGGTGGCTCGCACCTATAATCCTAACTTCTCAGGAGGCTGAGATCTGAGGATCATGATTCAAAGCCAGTCCTGGTTCTAAGTCCGTTGAGACTCTTATCCCCAATTAACACCAGAAAACCAGAAGTGGTGCTGTGGCTCAAGGGGTAGAGCACTAGGCTTGAGCTGAGCTGAAGAGCTCAGGCAGGGAAAACGTCCAAGCCCAGGGGTAGGGCAGTAGCCTTGACCTGAAGAGCTTAAGGACAGCACCCAGGACAAATTCAAGCCCTAGAGTTCCAGCCCTATGACCAAAAAAACAAACAAAAAATTGTTGGTCCTTATGTAAAACTAAGTTTTAAAAAGTCACAATATAAAAGGCACAAATTGGCATTGACCAAGAATGTACTCAAAACCTGACTGGCGGAACTGCAATGCCTTTAACTTCTAAAAAGTCACATGATTAGTATATGAACACACAAAATGTTATCATTTTTAAGCAAAAATAACAAAAAATGATTTTCATGTCAAGCAACCTTTAAAATATTACTTTTCACAAATCCACATTAATGTCTGTCTGGTAACATTTCAATATAGCATGCACGGGGTGGGGGGGGGGGACTTCATTCCCTCCACAGAATTTTGCTTCTAGAAGTACATATAACAAAGTTGGAGAAAATACATGATGCTCTTGATAGTGACAGGATTATTTCAAAAACCAATTATATCTGTTCATTTCCCTTTTGCTTAATTAAAGCAAAAGGCATCAAAATCTTTCTCAGCAGTAATCAAGTGGAAGCTGCATAGCACAGATACAGTAATTAACTTAACCTTATCACCGAACAGTATTGGGTCATTCAAGTGCAGCTCAGTATCAAAGCTAAGAATCAATGCTATCAGGCTCACATCTCAGAGGAGCAGGCAGATTGAATAAAACACACTCTGTAAATGGACAGGCTTTGTTCCTGCCTAGCTAAGCTGGATAAATGCTCCTACTCATAACTTTAATGTGGCAGCTTAGCCATTTAATCATCATATGTTAATATATTATCAATATTATGAACATGTAGCTACAAAATTACTTGTCAAAGTAATCAGATTTTACGGATTTTGCACATAAATGTAACCAACATGGATTTCACATGTTACTTTTAGGTTCACAAAGAATATGATGTAGTATGGATTTTTTTAAGTGTATACATACTAACATTTACGTTCTAGAAAAAAATGGATTTTTTTTGAAATTTCAGTGAACTTTTGACATCCTACATGTATCTTCAGATATATTCATGGGTGGTTTGAATACGACTTAATTCAACCCAAAAAACTGAGATTTGAAAATTAAATTTATTCAATTATGTCAATTTACATATTTTGTATCACTGAAAAAAATTCAAATTATAAAAAAAATCATTATTTGAATATACATAGCTTAAAGTCATCTACTCATTACTCCCAGTTAAGTTCAAGCACATTTTGTTCTTTTCCTAAAGGATCCAATATTCTGTTGCCAAGACACTTTCACCCAGTAAGACATTAAATCATAGGGGACGATTATCAGCAAATTCTCTTCGACAGGCCCTAAGCTTGCTGAGGTAATGCAGCTGACAAACTTTGATGCGCCATGCCCGGGTACATTATGTTCATGTAGGGTGTACATCTGGGCACCCTTTATGGCAATGCAGCAAACAGCCAATCATTTATTCCACTCTAATTAGCACACATGTAAATCCTCACCAATCAAGCCACGCACAAGGTTACGGTTGTGGCAGCCATACAGCAAGTTGGCAGAGCCACCTCAAAAGGATGAGAGGACACGCCTGGGCCTGAAGTAAGCCTGCCATCACATCCGGCCCACTCCCCAGAAAGGGCTGTAACCAGCTCTCCCTTTCAGAACTGATCACAGAGTCCCAAAAGAAAAAGGTCAACAGGCAGAAAGCGGATTGGCCACAGTTCTTCCATTCTTCTCCTTGGAATACACCTCAAGCAACATGCTTCCCTGTTTCTTAAACCCACAATAGCAAGTTAACAAGAGAAAAAGTAAGATGCAATAAATAAGCTTTGTAAGAATGCCACAAAATGCAATAGCGTGAAGTATGAGTCAATCTCCATGTGCCTAAATATGATATTATGTAACACATAAAAACACCTACAGAGAGTATATCATAAGCCTATATATAGCATAATAGGTCATTTCTCATTAATTCTTTGCTAATATGTAAAAATGTAATTGTTACCACATGAGTAACCACACTGTACCAAGTGACAGAACTTGAAGAAAGGAAAGGAAACTGCACAGACAGAATTAGAACCTCATTTCCATCATCAGTTCCACATCAGCCCAAACTTTCCCATTGGGGAAAAAAAAAGATCTATTGTAGTTGACAAGAACACTGGTTCTTACACAATCCAATGCAAATACAATACACACTACTCTTTGATCTATAAATAGCAACTATAGTTTTATATTTCATACCCATAGATTGTTCTCACCTGCAAAATCAAGTTCACATCTCACATCAAGACCTTATTTAACCTAGTTCTTTTAATTTTCATATTGTCAAAATGTCCAGTATTTGTTTTTCTTCTATTTACAATATACTAGCTATTAATTTTTAAATATATTCCTACTTATTAAATCACTAATAAGGGAAAAATATGATTTCACTACATACTCAAACTATATTTAAAATGTAAATTTATTTAAAATTGGGTTTTTAATCTACAAATAAATGTTTATAAGTATAGAATATGTGGCATTGTACAGAATATAGTACAGACTATAAGACATTTTAATTATATTTATTATCTACTGCATCAGAAGGAGTTGTTTTAACGTATAGGATAAATTTAAAAGCAATTAGAGAATGGCATCTGGACAATTCAGTGTTTTCATCACCCTTCCACGGGGCATGTCTGTAACTCAATCAGATCCATGTACGGTAGAGCCTCTCACCTACTAGGACTGAAGGCACAAATAAGTTAGCATGGTCTTCCAGCTGCGATACCCCAACACTCTCTGCTTATCCACCACCAAGAGGGCAGAACAGACAGCAGAATAAAACAATCTGATTCCATGAGCTTAAGTTGAGGTACTCTTTTGGCAAGTTAACCTTACTAGTCCAAAAAACAAAATTACTTTTTTCTCAAGTGAAAACACCATGAATACATACAACATAGAGTTATCTTCGTATACTTATTTCAGAAACAAACAACACAGAATGATCCAACTATCAGATGGGAGAAGCAACAGTATTAAAATGAAGGTACAAAATAGTTAGTCTATTAGTACTAGTACTAGAAGTACATAGAAGCTTGCTGTCACAGAAGCATTTAGGCTTTGTTCGCCATTGAGATCAAGGACATAATACAGAATAGTACCAGTACATCTAAGCTTAGTAGCATCCTGCCAATGTGCATGCTTTTTTTTTTTTTAAATCAAACCTGGAATGTTTGTGTAGGTTCAAATGGAGGAAGATACTTCACACTAATAATGCAAATGGTGTACAACAAGCTAATTTAAGCAACAAAATTCAAAGCATATTTCCCATAAAGCAGACATAGCAAAATTGTTCAAATGTTAAGATATTTATTTTTAAATAGAAAAAAATTAATCACTTCCAACATGATATATCTGCAAATTGTACTCAGGTATTCAATTAAAAACAAGATAATCTCAAAAACTTCCCATTGTTCCCATAGTCCATGAACCCAGGTCTGTGCTCCATATAGGCCACAACCCTCACCATTGTAGCTTCACTTCTATTTTGCTGCATCTCCACAACTGTAATTGTATTAAATTATATCCTATTTAATACACATTCTCATTGGATGAATTATACTAATAAAGGTCCAATAAAAACAAAATCATGCTGGATGTGGTGGCTCATGCCTATAATCCTAGCTGCTCAGGAAGCTAAGATATGAGTATCACAGTTCAAAGTCAGCCCAGGCACTAAAGTCCATGAGACTCTCATTTCCAATTAGCCACTAGAAAACTAGAAGTGGTGCTGTAGCTCCAGAGATAGGGTGCTAGCCTTGAGCTGAAGAGCTCAGGGACAGCACCCAGGCCCAGAGTTCAAGACCCATGACAAAAAAAAAAAAAAAAAAAAAAATCAAAGATCTAAGTAAGTAAGGCAAAAGGACACTTAGGACCTGTATCTGCCCTCCACTTGATTCATATTTGATCTATTAATAGTAAGTGATCAATCACCACAAGTGTATGCTTGTAAGATAATAGTAATATTTGTTAATATACCAGTTACAGCCAGGGTAATATGACTTATTGAAGATTTTATTATTTAAAACATAGTATAAAATCAGTACTCACAGCCATAAAAGATACATAAAGCCCTTTGTTAAGTAGACTTGCTATGTGTGACCTTAAGTATACAGTTAACTCCATTTCCCTATCCTGATCATTCTACTATTTGAAGACAAAGGAGTGATTCTTGTGGGTGATGTGGAAGGAGGGGAGATACAAAGCTGTCGTGTGTGGCTCCCAGGCTAACACACCTTGCCACTGGGCAAAGGCTCTGGGGCTAGAAGCATTAGACTCATTAGGCACCCTGCCTGGGGCCAGCTCCTGGGAGAGAACAGGGCTTCGGCGCATGCTTGCTCCTATTCTCCTCCTCCCTCTAGGTTCTATCTCCTGTTTCCAACTGCTCTCCTTATGGAGCTCAAGTCAAGAAAGCAGCCTTACAGAAGTTGCCTGACTAGGTACTAAAACTGTACTTGGTCAACACACACATGTAAATATGTGTGCCTGCATGTGTTCACGTATTTTTACAGAAATAAAGGTGTGTGCTCTTTTGCGTATCTGATAAATCATTTAATGAGTAGCTCATTTTGCTGCATTATAAAAAATTATCTCACTACAGTTTTTTGTTGTTGTTGTTAGTCATGGGGCTTGAACTCTGGGCCTGAGCTCTTTAGTTCAAGGCTACTGCCCTACCCCTTGAGCCACAGCACCACTTCTGGTTTTCTAGTGGTTAATTGGAGATGAGTCTAAATGGCTCTTGGCAGAGAACCAGTTCCCACCCATGGTAACAGTTTGGGAATCACACATAACACAGTTTAGGCACCAAGCCCCCTCTGTCGTCATGGAAACACCCAATCAGTTTGGAAAATGAAGTTACATTTGAGAGAAATGTTCTTTTGGGAAAAGAATACAGTTGACATCTAGAAGGTATGGGGGAAGAAAATAAGGAAAGAGGCTAAAAATAACATTAACAATAATAATAAAAGCAGTTCAATTTGCTCTTTCTGGAGTAAAGTGGAAAATGCTGATACTGCCCTATGTGATATCACACTCCTGACACCCCTTACAAAAACAAGGGTTCAGCAGTTTTCTACCATGCTAGAAAGCGATGGAGACAGTCTTGACCTAAAGAAAATGCCAAATATATGGCAGTGGAGAGATGGCTTGCTGTACTCTAATTAAGTGGCTCTTTCTTTAATCTAGAATATTTCTCCCAAGAAATGAGAAGGCTTGAAATCAAGGTGGAATACCGCAATTTATTCAAAAATTTCTAAGATATGGAAACAAGAGGTTTATCTTTGTGACTGTTGTTCCTAATGTACTATGTTATTTTCTCTTCTCTTTTTTTACCCTTATGGTTAATCTCATGTTGCTACTGTATCTGACTCCGTTACCTGGTATATTGTATATACATTCATTTGTTTATTTGATATAGGGAAGGGAAGGGGAGAAAACAAGATGATTGGGAAGGGATGGGGAAGGAAATGGGGACAAAGAGAAGGGGTATCAATGTGCAAGAAGTGAAGTACCTACTGCCAGACGAATCTAACTGTAACCCCTCTATACATTATCTCGACAATAAAAATAAATCTTACTTTAACTGCAAGGTAAGTTAGGGATTGAGGAAGTAATGGCAATGTTAAACATAATAATCCTCTCAAAGTATAATATTTCCCACTCTACAACATAGCTCAATGTCTAAATAGTCTTAGGAAAAAAAACATACATGAATTTGTAAGTCTTAAGTATTTGGTGTATTTTTTAGCATGGTAACTATATTTATGCTATGTAAGCAAAGCACTGGTCATATTATAAATGTCAGGATAAGGAAAATTAAGTACCACAAACCCACATTTTGGGGGCAACTTTAATTTGCTAAGAGACATATGCATGTAATTTTCACTCTCAAGCAAACAAACTCACAAATCATCTCTACTCTTTCAAGGAAATATTACAGAAATGTTAGAAAACTGTGTTCTACTACTAGAGATCCATTTCTTAAAACATGATCCATAATACCTTTAATATTGTAACATTAAAAAATTTCAAACACCAACCAAAAAAGAAAAAGAAAACTATTCAGTATGAACCTATATAAGAATTAAAAAGTGCCTAGTTAGAGTTTTGCAAACTTAGCAAATTAAAAGCCAAAACTATGATGTAGGCCTGAATATATTAACTTGTAAAATATTTACTAAAGGAATTGACCTCATCTTTATGTGCCTCTCTATTTTGCTACACCTTTTCCCACTTAACTGACTCGGAGACTTTTGAGAACTTCAGAGTTGTCCTCAATTTCTTAGAATTCAGGAGTCCACCATCTCTTCCCAAAGGACAACTCTGAGTTCTCATATGTAAAGTTCCTTCAAGGAAGCCAATGACCTCTCAAGCCCTTTCATTATTGAAAAGAGGGTTTCAGGAGGATATAGGGGATATGGCAACCACACATAACCAGTAACATCTCTTGAAGGCTACGTTGCTCATAGTTCATTCTACACTTCAGTATGTCCATACATCAGCTCTAATCTTCCTAAACAAATACCGAAGTAAATACTTGTCTGCCACCATATGAAACTGGGCTCATAGTCATGTTAAGTATGACAGGGCAAGAATATGAAAATTGATTAATAAATGATTCTAGGAACAGTACAAATGAAGGGAAGTAAAAGGGAGAAATGAAGGAAAAGGATGTGTCTTATCAATTAGAGAAAATGTTTTTAAAAGGGCACACAGTCTAGAAATAACAAACCCAAATGTTCTCAAAAGTCTTTTTATCCTATGGTAAGCATAGGCTACACACTTATACTTTTGTTGTTTGTTTTCCTACTTGAGAGAGTAAGTAGAGGAGAGCAGAGAAATTAACAGCACAATCTTTACTGACCTGAACCTCGCTGTAGGTGATGTAATGAAGCCTTGCATGCATTTCCAGGAGAAATCTTATGATATCATTTTTAAAATCATCGCTTTCTGTCGTCTGGACTAACATTGCAGCAAAAAAATTAGAGGGAAAATGTTTTGTTTTTGAGAATAAATGCTTAGAAGCATCTGAGGGTAAATGTTTTGTTCTTTGTACAAGGAGCACATAGAAAAAGGCTTGACTTGTGACAGTGATAAACAGATTCAGGATGACTGGACAAGTCTTCTGTAGCATTATCTATGTTTATTTTTCAAGCAGGTGTGCCACACACATGCACATGTGTACATAAGAGAAAGTTATGAACCAAGAATCTTGTAAAGAAAATCTCAGAAAAATACTTTTCTTTTCCCCCAAACAGCCACAGAATCTCTAACACTCCTTCGACTTTCTGAGTGGGTCTGACCCAAAAGGAATTATCCTACCTTTATCTGATAGGAGGTTGTGAGCCCTCTTCACTCCAGAGAGGGCCTGCCTCATCCCTTGAAAGGGAGAATGCAGCAAAAAGAGGTCAAGAAGATTCTGAACACAGGCCTTCGTAGCTTTCCCCACCAGTTTATTAGCATAGACCATATGTATTTTGGACAATCACATTTTAACATAGTTGTCATTGTTGGAATTATACCTAAGCAATGAAGTCTCCATAAAATTTTAACCCTCCGGAGAAGAGGGTTGCGGGAGCTTCCAGTGGCATCACTCCTTTAGGGAAGCATGCCCAGAAAATGGTTGCAAGTTCTGCATCCCTGTCCTATTTTTTGTCCTATGCACCTCTTCATTTGTATCCTTTGTAGTACCCACAATACAGAACAAACAAATTTCCCCGAGTTCTGTGAGTGGAGTGAGACAAGTCTGGCTTATAGCTATTAAGTCAGAGGCAGAGGGACAACGAAGACTAATTATGACTGGCATCTAAAGCCACAGAAGAGGTTCTGAGCCTGAGACTCAACCGGTGGCAGCTGACACTCACACTCTCAATGCCCCCAATGTCAGAACTGAGCTGAGTGGGAAGGGACCCAGTTGGTGTTCCCAGCTGCAAAGCTACCTGCTAGCTGACAGGCAAGATCCACACCCTTTAGAGTCACTGAGTATAGTGCACGAACAGGAGAAAATACGCTTTTTAGGAGGCTCTGTTTTCCTTGCTCTCTGACCTCTATGGAGGACTACCCTCAAACATTAACATCACTTAGCCTAAAATATGCAAGTATTAAATATACAGGCATTATGAATACCAAAAACCTATTAAAACAACTGTATATTTCATAAAGCAAAAGTAAATAATTCCACAATAGAATGTATGCCAACAAGTCTCCTTTGCTGAATCTTAACACAGAAATTTTTAATAACTCATGTTTAAGTTCCAAAATTTATATAAATTTCCTTAAATTCAAAACTTTGATGGCTTTCATTATTAGGATCCTAACATGTTGTGCACAAAGGAAAAAAATCTTAAGGAAAATAATACACCACTTGAGGACATTGTCAATTGAATACATCTGTGCACTGTTGACCTGCACATTGTAATGAATAAATGTAGTAACATTCCAATATGGTGTTGGTGCTGACTAAAAACTAGGATTTTTTTCCTTCTGTAGTTGCTTTTGTTATCAAGGACTTTAATCCATGATAAATTCTACAGCTATTAAAAATCTTAGGTCGTTGATTTATGCCTTAATTCAGACATGCTGAGCTCTTCAAAATAAATGTTCTAAAATAGCATGCACTGCAAATTGCAATTCTAACATAAAACAAATGTTAAAATGTTAGCATCTCTCCTGAATATATTGTACTGTATTAATTGTTGGTCTTGGTAATGTAGCTTATTAGTTTTGCATAATTTAAGTTTTAATTCATCGTTTAATTTTTAATTAAGTAGTTTTTTTCAAGATGTGCTTTCTGCTTGAATGTTAGTTAGCCACTAAACATGGTGCATATAAAACAATCCTATGGCACAAATATATAGTTCTGTCATGTATTATGTGATTTCTCTATGATCTTAAATATGGAAACAATCATAACACTTTATATTCTAAAAAACTAATAGACATTTTAATTTGTCATTAATATTTAAACAACTTATGTTCAGAGACAATGCTTAGATAGCTAAAGACCTGAATATAAAAGTACAACCAAGCCACTTTCTCTACAAGGCAGTCTTTCATGGTACAGTTTTAAAACAAATGAATCTTTTTTTTGAAATATCAAAGTCCATATTAAAAACTAATTTGTATTTTATTTTCCTGTGAAAACTATTGGGACCTGTATTGGTCTATGTGCCAAAGGATAAATATTCCCCTCATAGGAACAAACACATATAACATTGCCCACCTAATAGAAAATAAAAAGCTAATGTATACAAAGAAGAATTCAAGAAGTCCAGTGAGGGAAATGCTAACTTGCATGTCAAGATATAAGTCAAGATTCTAGTTGTTATTACATAAAGTACTCTACTGAATGGCTTTACTTAATCTGCCTCTGAAGATAAAGCTTTCCAAACCGTAGTCATTATCATATATAGAGTATTTTTTTAAGTATAACCCTATTTTAATAAACTTTTGTAGGCTATTATTTTATCCAACATAGTGTTTCAAATTGTACCTATATCAAGATTTTTGTTAAGCAGCCTCAATATGATGAAATTAGAATAGAATGTAGGGAAAGAAAAACGAAAAGAAAGGGTCTGTAAAGAATGCCTGTAAGTAAACAGCCTACCTTCCAAATTAACTTACAACCATGAAATTAGGTAGCCATTATTTCCAGGATATCAGAACACATACGCTGGACCTGTGTCCTTATTAAGACCATGCCAGACTCTGATAACCCTTCACCCATCAGTTTTGAAAAAGTGAAAAGAAACAAATATCACATATGTAAACTTACCATAAGCCCACATAGGCCACAAACTACACATGTACAGACCAATAACATATTTGGACACCAAATTGGTAAGAAAAGCTCCATAAAACTTTCTTAAGATCACAAGTTCCTCAGCTATAAGCAAAGCTATACTAGAGCAATTACATAAAATACAAAAAAGACTTCATCAAAACTGACATAACTTTCCTAAGAAACATTTTCAGTCTGGCACTGGTGGGCTAATGCCTACAATCCCAACTACTCAGAAGGATGAGATCTGAAGTTCACAGATGTCTGTGAAACTCTAAAATCCTATTAAGAAGGGGGCGGAGGGAATACAAATAGAGGTGTGGCTCAACTGTGATAAAGCCAGCCCTGACTGCAAAAAAAGGGCAGAGCCCAGTACCAAAACAAAACAAAAAGACTTCTGGTATTAGATCCAAAATTTCTGGTACCATTGCAAGAAAGGAAACATTAAGCTACAATGGTTTTCTGAATTATGCTTTTGATTACTGAGTGTAAAGGAAGTTGTGAACATGTTTAGGGAAGAAGAAAAAGAAATCATTTTCTAAAAGGCAAAAAAGGGAAAGAATTACCAAGCTTGGCATTACATGGGTCCTGCCCCCTCTGTAGCTCTTTCCTTTCTGCTACTCCAAGGACCAAGATAAGCTGTATCCCTCTGTATCCTTGCTCTGAAAGACAGGCATTGTTTCTGAACAACTGTCTTCAGAGAACCTGGAAGACATCTGAAGCTCCAAAACACTGTTCTCTACACAAATGAAGCAGCAGTGATCCAGTAATGCAACTGCATGTGATATCAAAGCATCAACAAGAAATAATGTCCATCCATTACTACCCCATATTCTTTTATTATTTATGCATATTTATTATTACAAATGACTGTAAAATATGTTAGTAAAGTAGATAGAAAATATCATCTCTGTAAACTAGGGAGGCAATTGCTAGCTGATAACAAATATCATGCTTAATACAAAATCACTTAAAAAAGGAAAAGAAAATGGTTTTGTGAAGAACAAGAAAAGCTTAGTAAGTTTATACAACAGGATGACTGCATAACCTAATTCCAAATCGGAAATTATTTCTACAGACTAGGAGTTTGGCCTAGTGGTAGAGTGCTTGCCTAGCATGCACAAAGACCTGGGTTTGATTCCTCAGTACCACATATGCAGAAAAAGTGGAAAGTGGTACTGTGACTCAAGTGGTAGAGCTCTAGCCTTCAGAAAACCCAAGGACACTGCTCAGACCCTGACTTCAAGACACAGGGAGGGGAAGGGAGGGGAGAGAAGAGGAGAGGGGGAGAGGGAGAGGAAAAAAAAGAAATCATTTCTATAACTTCTACATCTTACGGTTGTTAGGTTAGAAAGCAAATTGAAGAAAGGAAGACATCAACAGTTATTTTTTAACATCAGAATGACAAGTACATAGCACTGTCAGCACTTAGAAGGCTAAGACAGGAAAATCTCACCAAGACAAACTTGGACAGAATGGCTCACAAGACCCTTCTCAACCCATGTTTAGATGCTGTGATGCATGCCTGTTCATCTCAAATTACGTGTGAGGCTGAGTAGAAAGATTACAATACTTCACAATAATTCAAGTGACTTACATAACTGACAAGAGAAAACAAGCACCTAACATTCCCTAAATGAAGAAAACAAAATCAAGCAGAGTACAACATACATCTCACACTATCTAATATCCTATCCAAAATATTAAACATGCAAATAAAGATCAAAATTTAATGCCTACACAAGAATACATTTTAGTCAACAGAAATAAACTTATACAATGATGGAATTAGCAAACAGTTACTACAAATATACAAACAAAGAAAAATGCCCTAGAACTAAATAGAAGCTAAATGAATAGAATCAGGAACTATGAAACAATCAAGCTAGCACATGCACAACTGAAATTACAAGAGAAAAGAGGTGGAAATGAGTAGAGTAGGAAAAAAAATTAAAAAAATGATTACTTAGAATTTTTAGATTCAGAAACAAAATTCTATCCCCAGGTCAAAGAAATTTAGGCGTTCCCAACCGAGATACACACACACACACACACACACACACACACACACACACACACACACACGCACGCACACACACACACACACTGCAATGTGCTTACATCAAACTGCTAAAATGAAAGGAGTTATTTTTAAGGAAGGATGAAAAGGTTATTTACACAGAAGCAAAAATATTTCTTATCAGAAATAACAAAAGAAATAAAAGCACATTTAAAGAAAATGCAAACCTTAACTGAATTCAAGATAAAAAAATATCCTTCAAAAAAAAAAGAAAAGAGAGAAAATGATTTTCATGGAATAGGTAAGAAGACTCATCACCAGATATCCATTATTAAATATTAAGAGCAATTTTACAAAGAAAAAATTACAACAGTGGTAAATATAAATCTGGGGGGGGGGGGGAGCGAAGGGGAGCGGGAGATGGTGACAGGGTATCCAGGAAGGGGGAAGCAGGATAAAGTCCACCTGTTGCCCCAAAAAATGGTCTCTAAGAAGCAAAAGCTATCAGAAACTGGGGAAGGATGGTACCAGGTGTCTGGTGAAAAGCAAAGACACAGTGCTTCTAAGGAAAAACATACAGGTCAAGGATGCAGGATGAGGATGAAGGAAGAAAAACCCTCTGACTTTCAAACTCACCATTAACTTGTGGAGAAACCGGAGAAAATGCCTCATGACTGGATGAAGTACAAGGATCTAAGTGGGAAACTACATACTTCTGGGGAAAAAAGCAGTAAACAGGACAATAAATAGGGTGAAGCTCAGGAATGTGCCCAAGATCAATGAAGAAAGCACACTGCAGAGAACATCCCCACACCAAGCAGGAGCTTGACACACCAGCCACTACCACCTGACATGGGCCAAGGCCAAGGACACAGAAGAGGGACACATGGTGAGAGGCACGTGCACACTATTTGCTGAAAGGGCCAAAATCACTTGGGAGGGTGAAGGGTACCAAAACTACACCACCATAGCCTTGAGCTGAAGAGCTCGGGGACAGCGCCCAGGCTGAGTTCAAGACCCATAACCCGCAAAAAAAAAAAAAAAAATACACCACCGATCTGTCTTGAACAAAAGTCAAAGTTATATACAAAAAGAACAGAAGTTTACAGTAGACAGAAGGTAACAAGACAACAGAGTTCAAGTTCTCAATGGACTGAATACAGTCCCAATATTAACAGCTGGGTTGATCAAAAGGTGACCCATATCAGGTATAAATATTATATACTTCAGTCTCTAGAGGAGATATCAAACATTCAATAAAAAAAAAAAACACAAAAAAACAGAAGAGAAAAAACTAGGATACCAGTGAAGCAGGCTTAAAGAAAATTTTATGTTTAAACATTTGTGAAAAAAGGCAAAGAAATCAAAAATCATTAAACTTCTATCCTGAAAACTAGAAGAAAAAGGAAACAAGCTAAACCTAGAATGAGTAGAAAGAAATAAAACTTAGCAATCAATAAATTTTAAATGAACAAATAGAGAAAAATCAATAAAGCCAAATGTTGGCTATTTGGAAAAATCAATAAAGTCAGAAACATTTTCACTAAAGTGATCAGAAGCTATGAAGCACAATGAAAACAAATGGTATTATCATAATAATTAACTGTGAAAAATGAAAGTATGATAAGGTAAGAAAAATTACTCATAAAAGATGAAATATTAGCTAAGTCAATAATCAAATTGAAGTTTACAATGTTAAAAGTTCAGCTTTTGGTCATGAAATAAATGTGAAAGTCTTCATGTTGGTTTTAAAAGTTTATCAAGTATCTAAAGTCAAGATATACATATATATCCAAATATAATTTTAATTGACATGCTTCTTCAATATATGACAATAAATTAAAAACAGCTCTAACTGAAAACTGAGAGTTTGGTTCTAAACGCAAATCAAAGTATATCAAAATGGCTGACTGGGTAAGCCAAGGAAATTCATGATTACCAATGTATTAACCATTTGACAGGAGCAAGATTTTAACGAATTTCAATGAAACAGAAAAATAAAACCCCATTTGAGAAGCTCGCTTTATGGGTCATGGGGGTTAAACTCTGGGCCTGGGTACTGAGCTCTCTCCAGCTCAAGGCTACCACATCCTACCCCTTGAGCCACAGCCCCACTTCCCATTTTCTAGTGGTTAATTGGAGACAAGAGTCCAAGGTTGTTTAGTGTGTGGGCTGGCTTTTAACGGAGATCCTCGGATCTCAGCCTCCTGAGTAGGTAGGATTACAGGCATGAGGCACCACACCCCACTCAAGCCCTATTTCTTGACTGCCAAGAAAATCACAAATATGAGTCCAACCTCATATACTACCCCTAATATTCTTTCTTTTTTCAGTGCCTAGCAAGTATAAAACATTAAGTTTAAACCTCAGTACAGTCAAGAAAAAGAATAAAATATTTTACCATTTTAAATCAGATTGTGTTTTTGAGCTTTATCTAAGGCTGTGGGTAGAGATGAAGAGAAGTAGGGTGTGTTTTAGGGCGATAATAACTGGGCTAAGGTTCAAATGGCTACAAATAGACCTCTCATTCATTTATTCCACAACTACTTACTAGTACCCCATTCTTTGTGACAGAAAAGCTGCCACTGACTCAATCCTCACTCTTGAAGAGGAAAGTCAAGTATTTCTGATTATCCATAGCTTCTGCAGGACTCTAGATTGGCCTCATCCTGAGTCTTTTGGGTACTGTAAGCTTGAGACTCAACCTATGTCGTCAGTTTTCTGGCTACCCTTGGGTTTCGCCTAATGAGCAATGGAGGGAGCTTAGTGGTTACTTATTGCTGATGAAGCCGTGGTGGCCAAGTCCACTGCATGCACACCCTTCCCTAACAGTCCTTCTGACTGTCAGAATCACAACACATACACATGAAGTCCAAACTTCAAGCTCTAAACATCTGGGTCGGGATAATAAAGTAGTCATTCTAGAGAATGTTTCCTCAAACTGTTTCTCTTTTATTTCTAATGAAGTAGCGTGTGTTAATTTTGTATTATTTCCTATAGCCATGGAGTTAATTACATTTTTGTAATCTGAACAAGTGCTCTGTGGTTTAAAAAAAAAAGTAGTATTCATCCATAACAGTCCTTTACTAAATGTCTACAGCATCTAAAATTTCTCTTAAAGAATGTAGGCAACATTTTAACAAAGAAACTATTTATACCATTATACAGTGAGATATACTTTTAGTATAATGAATAGAATTTCTGATCCAAGATACATGGGAAATGCTTGACAATAAAACGCCTTGTGTTGGGGAAAACTGCACACAGCCAGGGTGGGTTCTGTTGGCAGTGCCTCTCATTTCTCTATCTCCCTATACCACTCTCACAGCGTGGTGCCCATGTCCTCACAGTGACATCTGGACAAGGTTCCCACCATGCAGCATCCCACCTGGGCCCACTTAAGCCAGAACCTGTCCTGCCCTATTTCTCAAGCCCCCAGCTGTTATCTGCCATCACAAGCCACAAATGCTGCATCTCAGAAAAGCTGAAGAAGATTAAGGTCAGAACAACATCATGATTTATGCTTCCTCTATAAGACAGTTTCCTTTTGACATGGGTAACTTCAGTTCCTCAGGCAATACAATGGAGAGGCGATCCTGAAGAGGAAGCTTCCAATTCCTTCAAATTGAACCTCACACGATTTGAAGAAATGGCAACATTGCTTAGAAACTTGTAAAAGGCACTTGTAAGACACTGGTAGGAAAATACATAATACCACCAAAACACAAACACAGAACTATATGAAGTATTATATATAAAAGTATAAAAACCATATAAAGTATAAAAAGAATTAGTAGCAAAGTCGAGATTTAAAGTGCCATCTTGTTATTCTTTGTCTTGCCTTGAAAAGAACCATACAGCTGTAATCTATGACTTATTTCTGACTTCTCCCAAATATATCTAAAATGCAAGTGAATCAGATCACAATTCAATAAATGTTTCAAAAATTACAAAAACATGCTAACAAACATTATATATCATAAGATGAACTACAAAGAATTACCAGACCTAATATATCCTCCAATACAGGAGTAAGTGACACAAATTTTTAAAGTTTAATTTAGAATGAGTCCAAGAAAACTGAAACACTTGGATATCAAGACTTATTATATGCAAGATGTATATGTAAAAATTAGAAACACTGAAGACCAAATTGAAAGACCTAAATTAATAGAAAGGTATCTAGGTTCATGGATTTAAAAACCCATATTGTTAAGGTATTTCAAAGGTTGCTCTAAACTGTTTTGTAGACCAAATGTCAAAAGAAATAAAAACAGGGAGGAAGGGAAAAAGCTATGTTACGTGAAGTAAGCCAGGTCCTTATATGTGAAAGTTAGATTTACCTTATAAAATTATAAGTAAAGACATTGAGTGGTATGCAAGTGTACATAAATGTACTCACAGAAATGTAGTAGATTCAAAGGAGACCTTAAATAGTATAATTTTTCAGAAAAGAAAAGTCAATACTCAACAAAATAAACACCAGAAAGAGGGTACTTGAAAGCTATGCAGTGGGGCCAAGAAGAAAGAAATGGACAAATGAGGGAGAGAATGCAGCCAAGAATCTAATGTATATCCTACAAACATAAGAAGAGTGAGAAGAAGAGGGCTGGCAAGGGGACAGATGGATGAGAATGCTGAAAGGGTGACACTGATCAAGGTGCATTATACTCAAAAACTGATGTGTTAAATGGCCACCTCGCCTGGCTAGTAACTCGTTTTTTTCATATATTTTTTATTGTAATTAATAGAAGGGTTACATGATATTTGCCAGATAGAAGGTGCATTAATTCACCTACATTGATACCCTTTCTCATGTCTTGGTCCCCATTTCCCTCCCCCCCACCCCCTCCCCTCATCTTGTTTCCCCCCCATCCAATTTCAAATAACCAAATACACATATATGCAATATATCAGATAACAAAGTGAGATACTGTAACAATATGAGATAACCAAGGGACAGCAAAAGAGATGAGAGATAACATAGTACATTAAGGACAACAATCACTCATTATATGGCTTTTGTTTCTATATCCTGGAGATCCTTTCATTTAGCATCATACTATATGGCCTTATGTACCTAGGTTTTGTTCTATTATAAACCTCTGCTAGGAGAGCCCAAGGTTTCTACTGGTTATGACAAATGAGGGAAAACATTGAGCCAATGTTCCTTTGAGTCTGGCTTACTTCGCTTAATATGATTTTTTCTAAGTCTTTCCATTTCCTAACAAATGGGGCGATGTCATTCTTTCTGACAGCAGCATAGAATTCCATTGTGTACAAATACCACATCTTGTTGATCCACTCATCAACTGAGGGACATCTGGGTTGGTTCTATTATCTTTGCTATGGTAAATAGTGCTGCAATGAACATCGTTGTGCTACTGGATTTAGTATGTAACTCATTTTTAAAAGATTAAAATTCCGGGGCTGGGAGTTTGGCCTAGTGGTTAAAGTGCTTGCCTAGCATGCATGAAGACCCAGGTTCGATTCCCTGGTACCACATATAGAAAAAAGCCAGAAGTGGTGCTGAGGCTCAAGTGGTAGAGCTCTAGCCTTGAGAAAGGCCAAAGACAGTGCTCAGGCCCTGAGCTCAACCCCAGGACTGGCAAAAAAAAAAAAAAAAAAGATTAAAATTCCGTGACCTACTGAAATTAGACTTGTATTGGGGAAAATGTCCCCCATTCTGATGACAACTTTGAAGGCAGATGTCAGTGAATATTAAATATTAAAATATTTAGCTTATGAAATAAATTTTAAAAGTTTAAAAGAAAACAGGAGGTAAAAGACTCCACTGTGGTTTTTTTTCTTTATCATTGTAAAGTAAAAGGGCTGGCACCCATTCTAGGTAGCCAAAGTAACCACTTTCACTGGATAATCCCCAGGCAAGGACTGAAGCTCCTTAAAACTGTGCTTTTCCAGCCAGTGGCTCACACCTCTAGTCCTAGCTACTCAGGAGGCTGAGATCTGAGGTTCAAGGTTCAAAGTCAGCCTCAGCACAAAAGAGCCTGAGACTCTTATCTCCAATTAACCTCTTGAAAACGGGAAGTAGGGCTTGGCTCAAGTGTAGGGCAGTAGCCTTGAGCTGAAGAGCTCAGGCAAAGGGCCCAGGCTCACAGTTCAAGCTCAACCATGGACTTTAAAAAAAAAAAAAAAAGATTTCTTCTGGAATTTGTCTTTGGGCTGAAATGTTTTGATTTACATGTATCCAGAGATATGAGCTATACTTTACATTTCATACTGATAAGATACTTAATCTCAATTCCAACTTGCAAAGCTGAATATAGTGCTACTTGGTCAAATAAATAAATAAGTGCAGACTTAAGTATCTTATTTATTTGACTAAGTAGCACTATATTCAGCTTTGCAAGTTGGAACTGAGATTATTTCTGATAATCTTTTAAAAAACTGTATTAAAGAATTTATGAAAGTGTAGGTCAGTTCTATTATCACGTTAAATTAATTTTCTGAAAAAGCCTGATCTTTTAAAGTCAGAATAATATATATTTAAAGTATTTTATAATTACTACAAAAGTATCAATTAACAGAAATAAGAAGAATAAGCTATATGCACTATAAATATAAGATAGAAAAAAACCATTTGCATGACATTCTTGAAATCATATGCAAGGTAGGTCATAACATTAGTACTTTTCTTTGAAAACCTTATAATTACTAATCTGTGAAAATTTTAAGCTAAGTATTGACTTTGTAATAAATGAGTGCAAGTTAATTTTCAAATGTGAAAGAGTTTGAGTTTAACTGACCATTAGCACAGAAAGATAATTTATAGAGAGCTGCAGAGGTATTACTGTAATAGTGATTTGAATTAGCTTTCAAATTAAAGCTTTATGTAATACCACAACTTTTCATGAGGCAAAAACACATGTAACTATTTCTACATGACTTCCCCATTCTTGAAGGATACACAGTGACTCTCACTTGAATGTGAAACAGGTGATGAATCTCACTTCAATGTTACCCTTTCACTGAAGGAGACCCCTCTACACACTTCCCATATTCACCTACCCCCATTAGTTACACTGGATACCTTAGTATATTACCCTGTTTATTGCCTTTATTTCCACCAGGTTCTAAATTCCATAAAAGCCAACATTGTGTTTTGTTCTTTATTACATCTTCACCATCTATAATGTATATATAATATATTATGTCTAATAAATGTCATCTAATAAATGTAGTATCTAATTAATGTTCAATGCAATATATAATACTGCATATATGTATGCATAAATTGCTGCTTTCTTAAAAACTTATCCTGCAAATTAGAATGTATGACTTAAAAATTCAACTTTGTTTAAACCATTATTTTAGAAACATGTTTTATGTTTTGATCTACAACAACATAATGAGTACAGATTTAGAAACAAAGGTTGACACAAGCTTGTATTTAAAAAAAGTGAACTGCATGCTAATAAATTGTAACAATACTATACGTAATAAAGGACCATCATAGGTTTTTATATAAAAAGGAAAAAGAATCAGCTATGAGCCATGCATTGTAAACTACTGCAGAAGGACACACTAGATCAGAGAACAGAATCAAGGACAGTGATGAAGGAACTGAAATGGCCTAGTAAAGCACCATACAGACCCAACTTTGGGCAACAGCAGAAGAGGCATTACTAGCTGGGACAGATAGGGTCCCTCACCTCTGGGAGGGAGGCATTAGTACCAGGTGTACAGAGTGGGTGCAAAGTGTGCTTATCATTCATTTAAATGTCATCTGTATCTACACTACACATGCTAGGTATTAAATTGTAGAATTAAACACTGATTTTTCACATAAAAAATCAGTTTGTGCCAAGCACTGGTGTGGCTCCTGCCTATAATACTAGATATTCAGGAGGTTGAAATAGGAGGACCACCATAAATTAAGATCATGCGACTCTAATGTCCAATTAACGACCCAATAAAGCTGAAGTGGAGCTCTGGCTCAACTGGCAGAGCTCTAGTCAGTTGAGCTCTAGCAAGCTCAGGGATAGCACCCAAAACCTGCGTTTAAGCCCCAGAACTGGTACAACACACAACACACACCACACACACACACACACACACACACACACACACACACACACCATTATTACAATATTCCTAAAGAGTTCAGCTAAATTTAACCTTGAACTTTTATTTAAGTACATGGAGAAAAAATGTTTTTTGTGCCTCTTTTTAAAATCTAGATTACAGAAGTATACACAGAATCTGTTACTCTTGAAAACAAAATTCCTCTTTTTCCTTTCCGAAAACTTCAAAAACTCAGAAACTCTTCATGTACTATAAGTCTGTCTCAAAAATTATCACTTAGCATCTTCTATAATCTACTGTCCAAAAAAACATTAAAAGCAGGGCACTACATTTTGAACAAACTAGAATATGAATCACAGAAAACAGTACAGTGCTAAGCACCACAGTTCTGATTTCCACTACAAAAATATCAAAGCAAAATAGCTGTCAAAGGCATAAATTAAATCAATTTCAATTGAACAGAAAATTATTTCCTATTTTCCAAAGGCACTGATTTGGAGTGATCTTAAACCTCTGGAAAAGAATTCCTCGATTTTCAAAAATTCTGAAGTCTAATTACAAGTAATTATAGCTTTTCATTTTCAACATGATGAAATAATTTGATTCTTTTTACAAGAGGTCTGGTTTAGCTCAAAATAGACAAGTGCTTCTGCACTGAGTTAGTATACAAAGACAATGAGGATCATTCTCAAAAGAAAATCAGGGCTACATGTTGGCCATAAATCATAAATGCTGTACTCAAGCAAAAAAAAATGTTCCACAAATGCAATTCACTCATTCACACCCCATGAGACAAAGCCTACAGGCAACTGCTAGGTAAGCCTTTAAAACAGTTACACTATGAAAGAGAAGAAAAAGAATATCAAAATTCAGATGTATTCTTCAAAGAAAAAAACAACAAAGCTTTATGATACTGTTTAATCATAGAACCCACATAAAAATCACCACTCTGCAAGGATAGCTAGTATTAAGTGTTTAATGCCAGCTCTACTAACTGTTCCAAAAAAATCATTCCTCTGGGGGGGGGGGAGATGAAGTTCTATAAACTACACAAGACATTCCTAATCACAAAAACATCATAAAACAACAAACTAAATCAAAACAACACTCTGAGAGCAATCTACACCTTTACCCTGGAAAAGTTGCAATGCTGCACATTTTTCCACCTTTTGCTTTATAAAGTTCCTTTTGCTGATGACTCACATTTCCAATGATTTGTTATATACTATTAGAACAAAAGCTCTATAAAGCTGCTTTCTACTGACCTCATACACCTGGTTACAATTATATCTTCAGAAAACTAAACCAGTATTTGAACAAGGACATACTAACAAAAGACAGCCAATCAACAAGCAGAAATGAAGATTACAGCCCAGTACCACCCATTCAAAATGTGAAAAAAAAATCAGCTTATGCATCTTATAACAACAAGTGTACATACCACACATTTCTACTGCTCCATGGCCTAGCACACCACACAATATCAGAGCAAGGATCAAATGATCCTGTATTCACCAAGTTTATTAGGCCAACCAATATGAAATGTGCCCAGTAAATATCATTACAAACATTTTTGAATTTGTGTTTTCAACCTGTAAGCACTGCCCACAAAAAAAAAAAATAAAACATTAGAACTTAAGATAGGAAAATAGTATATCCATGTATAATGCACAAGTTCGCCATATTGTACCATTCTTATGTTATTTAAGAAAAATGACTTGGCTACTGGCCAATACAAAATCATAATTACCGAAATTCTTAACTCACCGTATGTTTGACAGAAAAAAAAATACAGGGGAAAAAGGAGTCTTTGATCATTTCCAGGTATCAGCAACTTGCATGCCTTACAAAAGTAAACTAGGCTAAAAACTTTAAACCAGGGTTGCAGGACCACATTTACAAAGTGAAACAACAATTTATCATATTTAGAAAAAGAATGACATAGATGACACTGCTAACATCACACCCATGCCACAAGGACACAGTGAAAAGGAAGGACAAAGCTGTTCATCTTTCACTGCCATCTACGACACAACCCTTCATGTTCTCACCACATTTTTCAAAAAGAAGCGCAAGTTAAACTGGGCCTCTGGATGGTTACTAATTGTGTATGTGTTATATGCTGTTAGAAAAGAAGCGCTTTAAAATTCCTTTCCATGCTGTAAAAGGCTGTGTGAAGCAAACTTCCAAGAATCTTTAATGAAGGTGAATCTGTCTACCTACAATTTATCAAGAATATTCACAAATTAAAACATACATTTCAATTTACTGTGCCCTCTCATAAACACTGATGCTACTATCCCTCAGACAACAAAGTTGGGAAGAAATTTCCAAAATTCAAATCATACTATAGACAATAAGAGGCTCATAATCTTATGTGAAATATCTCTTAGATTGGTGTGGCAATGTAGTGAGTTCAAATGTTTTCAACAATTATTATTACATGAAATACTCTGTATAAAAAAGGTCATTCTATACCATTGGCATATATTCAAAATATCCTCTTTCAAAGGTTCTTATAGCATGACTGAAGTAGAAAGAATATCATTAACTTATTTCTCATTTAAAAGTAAGTAAGAGAAAGAGGAGGAGAAAGAAGGGAAAAGAGAAGGAGGAGAATCTTTTAGAATAGGAAATTTTACATTAAGCGGTAGGAACGTTTCACAGTATTGAAAGTGGCAAATTCTATTGGACAAAGTATGAATGCATTCTATTTAGAAGAGAAGCAGTGGGAATATTAAAAGCACTCCCATAATGGTATATACAAGGACAACATAGTACAAATAAAACATTATCTCAAACTCATGAAAATTTCAAAACAGCCAGGAGCCTGAGGAGCCAGGAGGCTGAAATCTGAGGATTACAGTTCAAAGCTAGCTGGGCCCAGAGTCCCCGAGACTCTTTTTTATTACTATTGTAATTAATAGAGGCGTTATAGTTATATTCGCCAGATAGAATGAACATTACTTCACACACATTGATACCTTTCTCATGTTTTTGTCCCCATTTCTCTCCCCCAGCCCCCTTATCTCATCTTGTATTCAACCCTTCTCCTTCCTATTTCAAATAAACAGATGTATATACAATATACCAGATGACAATGTAAGATGCTATAACAATATGAGAATAACCAAGGGACAACGAAAGAGATGAGAAATAATATAGTACATTAAGAACAACATTCACTCATTACATAGCTCTTGTTTCCATATCCTGGAGGTCCTTTCATTTAGCCTCATCCTATATGGCCTTATGTATCTAGGTTTTGAGCTATAGTAATCCTCTGCTGGTCCCCGAGACTCTTATCTCCAATTAACCACCAGAAAACTAGAAGTGGAGATGTGTCTCAAGTAGTAGAACACTAAGCTTGAGCTGGAAGGCTCAGAGTTCAAGCCCCAAGACAGACAGATGGACAGAAGGAAGAGAGGAAGGGAGGGAGGGAGAGAAGGAAGGAAAGAAGGAACGTGCAAGTGAGAGTGGGCAGGCGGGTGGAAAGGAGGAAGGGTGAGAGAGAAAGAGAGAAAGAGGAAGGGAAGGAAGGAAAAAAGGGAGCGAGGGTAGGAGGGAAGAGAAGCATTAATAACAAGTACATAGCAAAGAACAAAGAAAATAAATAACCAGCACAACATGAGAGAAAAAGAGCAACAATACCTAACAGAAACCACAGGCAATAAAGCTAGGTCAATTTAGGAATTATCAGAAACAAACTTTAAAATCAGTATTGAGATTGGTAAATTTTACCTGGAAAAGCCAAAAGATACATAATTTAGGTTTTGTAAAACAGAACTCTGCCATTATTAATAAATACCAGACAGGGAGTTCTGTATTCAAAAACTGTACTACTCAGAAAGAATACAGAGAAAAAAAAATGCTATCAGATAAACAAACAGAAGATCTAAAAAGCTGCTACTCAAAATAAAATGGTACTTTCAGGCAAAAGGAATTCTATTACAAAAAGCTCAGAGACTTGGAAGAAATAAAAAGAAAAACATGTAGATAAAACTAAATACTTTCTACATAAAAATACAGTCCCTATTCTGGTATCCCAAAATCTCCAACACATGGACGAGGCGGGGGGAGGGCAAAAGGAGAAGACTAGGGAAGAGGACAAGGAAGAAGATACCATACTGGTAGGAATAGAAGGCCTATAATCTTGCTCAGCCTCCACCTACCTAAATATCATGATGTTATTTCTCAGTTCATTTTCCTAAACTATGAAAAAGAATGAGACAAACAAAAGTCACCTATGGGGATAAGAAAGGTGATTACCTTTCCAAGTATGAAATGAACATATTAGTCAGTAACTGGAAAAACCTCTCAGGAACAAACTATCTCCTTTATTTAAGAAAAACAGTATCCAAAAGGTGGATGGTATCCTTAATATGTGTCTATTAGATCCAAACAGTACAAGAGCGAGGACTCAATATTTGCATACCCAATGCTATGGACATGGTACTGGAAATATAAACGCAACTACATAGACATAAAAACTTATGACTCTATAGACATAATGGTTTATTACATAGATTAATACGTATCTATGATATACAAACCCTTAGCCTAATTTTGATTATGTTCTAAAAACTAAGTGCCAATGATTGTACATAGAGATTCCCTTCTTGAATATGTTTGTTAAACATGTCATTTGAAATATGATGTAAAAATCAATGTTAGTAAATTCTTTAATAAAAAAATGAAAAAAAAACAGTATTGACATATACCCACACTAGCAAATAGGACATTCTCAAACAGGGAGGGACACAGGCTAAACTAAATCTAACTTAAAAAGTATTTTTTCCCCCATCCACTCCTGGGCTTAAACTCAGGGCCTAAGCACTGTCTCTGAGCTTCTTCTGCTCAAGCCTAGCACTCTACCAGTTAAGCCACAGCACCACTTCTGGCTTTTTCTGTATATGTGGTACTGAAGAATCAAACCCAGGGCTTCATACATGTTAGGCTAGCACACTACCACTAAACCACATTCCCAGTCAAAAAAGTAATTTTTAAATAGTGATCCAGAAGTGAAGAAATTTCAGGAATGAATGTTACTTGCATATCTTCATGCATGTAAAAAGTAATATACTTTAAACTATTTCCAAAAGGATTTTCCAACAATAAATTAAAAGAGGAAAATAAAAACAGGCTTAAAACCAAGTGCAGTGGCTCACGCCTGTAATCCTAAGCATCACAGTTCAAAGCTAGCCAGGGCACTAAAAACCCTGATATTGGGGCCAGGAGTTTGGCCTAGTGGTAGAGTGCTTGCTTAGCATGCATGAAGACCCAGGTTCAATTCCTCAGTACGGCATATATGGATAAAAGCCAGAAGTGGTGCTGAGGCTCACGTGGTAGAGCTCTAACCTTGAGAAAGTCCAAGGTGCTCAGGCCCTGAGTTCAAGACCCAGGACTGGCAAAAAAAAAAAAAAAAAAGCCTGAGATTCCAATTAACCACTAGAAAACCAGAAGTAGAGCTGAGGCTCAAGAGGTAGGGTGGTAGTCTTGAGCTGAAGAGTTCAGGGACAACACCCAGCCCAGAGTCCAAGTCTGAGAACCACAAAAAAAAAAAAAAAAAAATTCAAAGGTCATACAAATTGAATACCTACTAGCAATAGTTCAATAACTGAAAAAGAAAGCAGATCAAGTGTTCATGATCCTCAAACTGTCTGAAAGAGAATTAAAATGCTACTTAATATTAAACTTTGATAAATAAATAGTAATGTTATAATTGTGAGGATAAACAACAAAACAAAGTAACAAAAAAACATGCCCAAGGAAAGAGCAGAAAGGAAAGAGCAGGAAACAGGGAAAGCATTATCTTTCTCTCCCTTTTCCTTACGATTCTTTTTTTTTGGGGGGGGGAGGAGAAGTTGAGGGCGCATTACTGGTACTGGGGCTTGAACTCAGGACCTAGGCATTGTCCTTAAGCTATTTTGGTCAAAGCTAGCGTTCTACCACTTGAGCTATACCTCCACTTTCAGCTTTCTGATGGTTACTTGGAGATAAGAGCCTCACAACCTGCTGGGCACAATGGCTTACTCCAGTGATCCTAGCTACACAGAAGGCTGAGATCTGAGGATCAAAGTTCAAAGCCAGGCTGGGCACAAAAGGACTTGAGACTCTTATCTCCAATTAACCTCTAGAAAACAGGAAGTGGGGCTTGGCTCAAGGGTAGAGTGGTAGCCTTGAGCTGAAAAGCTCAGGGACAGCACCCAGGCCGAGTTCAAGCCCCATGACCCACCAAAAAAAAAAAAAAAAAAAAAAAGGAATCTCACAACCTTTCCTGACCCAGACTGGCTTTGAACACACTCCTCAGATCTCAGCCTGCTGAGTAGCTAGGACTACAGATGTGATACCACATGTGCCTTAACACCCTACTTTGAATTTTTTTGTTTGTCTCTATTTCCCATATTAGATATATATGTTCTTCCCAGTAACTGGAACATAAAACAAATACATTCATTTACCAAAAATCAGTTATTGAATGTTCACTGTGTGCTGCTGGCAGGGCTGAAACACAGAAATGTGCATAGCATGACTACCTTGGGGAACTTACAGTCAGTAGTGAATAATGTGTCCGATATAGCCAGAAGAAATGGAGGAGCTTTTAAAAACAATTTAGCAACTGGGTTGAATAATTATCTCTGGATATGGCAGCACAAAAGTAATTAGTATAGTTAAATATAATAATGAACTGTAGTAATATTCTCAGTACTAGTGAGCTAAATTTTAGGATGCAAACATGCAGATTTTGCAAGTTCATGATGGAATGTACCCAATTTTAAGCTAGTAGGACTGTATCCACTGAAAAAACATCTTAATGTTGAACAACTGGTATTCATTAGCCACTAAGCCAGGTGACTAGCTCAAGCACATCAGAGTTAGGGCAGCAACAGGCCCTTCCAGACAAGGACATGTACAATGGTGGGACTGGATGGTGAAAAATCATCCTGCGCTTCTCCTAAAAAAGACTCTTACCCACAGCCAGACGAGTCAAAGTAATAATAATAACACATGATACATGGTTCTTCATTAAAACCATGTTTTATAGAAGACTTTAGCTTCTGTGAGGATTGCTTACACCTTTAAAGTTATTGGTGGGTATTTTCTAGAATACATTAATAGCTTCCTTAAATGGTAGTTCAGAGGGCATTGATGACATATATAAATATTTGGAATCATGGATTCTAACTAACCATTTACCTATGTAGGCTGCACTAAAATTTTAAGTAAATAACAATAAATCACAGAAGCAAAGGTGAATATAAAATGCAGAAATATTTAAATTGCAATGAAAACAGGAGGCACTCTTTTTAAACGTTAATTTTTCAACTAATATGCACCTTGTGATACACACCTACTAACTTTCTCCATTCCAAAAGAAACATGATGGGATCCAAATATGAAAAGCATGCTATGCTTAGGAGGCAGTGTGAGATATCCTCAAAGCTACCTATCCACCTTATAATTATCCCCAAGACCTGTGAATATGCTACTTTGCAAAGAAAGGACTTTTCATATGTGATTAGGGATCTTGCCATTTCCTTGGATGACCAAGGTATCACAAGGAAATCACAAGAGTCCTAAGTAACAGAGGAAACAGCCAGGGAAATGTCAAGATGCTGCCTGGCTGGCTTCAAAACACACCTGCCAAGGAATGTCCATACCTATAAACGTCAAGGAAGACACCAACGCTAAAACACTCTGATTTTTAACACACTAAAACTGATTTCAGAAAACTGACATTCCAGACTACTGTAGAAAGCAATTGTGCTGCTTAAAACCACTAGCCTATGGTAATCTGTAAAGCAGCAATGAGACACTGACACGCTGCCCACTGTGCTGTCCATTCACCCGGATGCAGGGGGAAAGTAAGTCATTTCCCATCATCCACTTCACACAGCACCTCCCAACATGCACCAACCTCATTCTCTCCGTTCCTTCTTCCTAGATTCCTTTCATCCAACAGAACAACCGAGTTAGAGAAAGAGCAACCAAAAAATCCAAAAAAATCTGCTTTTACTTTTTCCATGCCATGATCAAATCCTGATCAAAAACAAAGGGAGTCAGGCCTGTTTGTTTGTTTTTAACTTTCTATTCCAGAAAATAGATGATCAAAAAATATCACTTTAGCCTTCTTGTATACCAACAATACACAAACAGAAGGCCAAATCATCTGCAATAGCCTCCAAAAGAATAAAATACTTAGGAATTACCTTAACCAAAGATGTAAAGGAATTATTTAATGAAAACTATAAAAGCCTAACAAAAGAAATTAAAGGGGACACCAGGAAATGAAAGACATCCCATGCTCATGGGTAAGGAGAACCAATATAGTGAAAATGGCCATACTGCCAAAATTGATATAGAAATTCAATGCAATCCCCATCAAAATCCCAAAGACATTCTTTACAGAAAGAGAAGATACAACCCAAAGGTTCATATGAAACAAGAAAAGACCTAGAATAGCCAAAACAATTCTAGGCAAAAAGAACAATGCAGGTGGTATTACAATACCAGACTTCAAACTGTACTATAGAGCCATAGTAACAAAAACAGCATGGTATTGGCACAAAAAGACCAGAAGATCAATGGAACAGAACAGAAAATCCAGAAATAGAACCACATACCTACAGTCAACTTGCATTTGACAAAGGAGCCAAAGATACACAGTAAAACAAACACAGCCTATTCAATTATTGGTGCTGGCAACACTGGGCAGCCACATGCAGCAAACTAAAAATTGACCCTAGCCTTTCTCCATGCACAAGCATTAACTCAAAATGGATCAAAGACCTCAATATCAGACCGGAAACCTTAAAACTGCTACATGACAGAGTTGGAGATACACTACAACTCATAGGCACAGACAAAAAATTCTTGAACAGAATCCCAGGGTCGCAACAGATTGGAGAGAGACTCGATAAATGGGACTACCTAAAAATAAAAAGTTTCTGCACAGATAAAAACATAGCTACTAAAGTAGAAAGACAGCCAACCAACTGGGAAAAGATACTTACCAATAATACCTCAGACAAATGCTTAATATCTAGTATCTACAGGGTATGCAAGAAACTAATTTCCCAAAACCCAACAAACAAATCACTAAATGGGCAAGGGAAACAAAGAGAGACTTATCAAAAGAAGAGGTTAAATGGCAGAAAAGCATATGAGAAAATGCTCAGCATCCATGGTCATAAAGGAAATGCAAATAAAAACAACCCTAAGATTCCACCTTACCCCAATAAAAATGGCCAAGATTTTGAACTCAGACAATGACAGATACTGGCAGGGTTGTGGAGAATAAGGAACCCTACTGCACTGCTGGTGGGATTGTAAGCAAGTTCAGCCACTCTGGAAAGCAGTGTGGAGGTTTCTTAAAGAACTGAAAATAGACCTTCCCTACGATCCCACCATACCACTTCTGGGCATCTATCCTGAACATCATAACCCAGGATATGATAAGGACACCTGCTCAGCTATGTTCATCTCTGCACTATTCACAATAGCCAGTGATGGAAAAAATCCAGGTGCCTTACTGCAGATGAATAGATACAGAAAATGTGGTATATATATATATATATATATATATATATATATATATGCAATGGAATTCTACATAGCTAACAGACAAGATAAAATAATGGCATTTGCAGGGAAGTGATGAATCTAGAGTGAATCATATTAAGTGAGACAAGTCAAGACCAAAGGAACAAAAGGCGCATGGTATCCTTAATATGTGGCTATTAGATCCAAACAGTACAAGAGCGAGGACTCAATATTTGTGAACCCAATGCTATGGACATGATATTGGAAATATAAGCACAACTACATAGACATAAAAATTTATGACTCTATAAACATAATGTTCTATTACATAGATTAATATGTATCTATGACATACAAACCCTCAGCCTAATTTTAATTATATTCCAAAATCTAAGTGCCAGTGATTGTATATAGAGATTCCATCTTGAATACTTGTTTGTTAAATACGACATTTGAAATAGGATGTAAAAATCAATGTTAATAAATTCTTAAAGAAAAAAAAATAGTGGGCGAAGGGAGGGTTACCTTGGTCTGGAATATCCGAGCTATGATCCCTTGGCTTTGTGCATCTGGCAAGAATAGCACATCACACTGGGACGACTGGTGGAGCAGGAACAAGAACATCACGAATCAGGAAGCAGAAGCAAGACATGAAAGGCTGGAATCCAACAGTCTCCCCTTCAAAGCTATAGCCTCAATAACTTACATACTTCCTACGAGGCACCAAGTCCTAAAGGTTCCACCAGTAGTAGTAATGCCCTCAGGGCCAAGAATTGGACCTGTGGGCCTCGGAGGTAGGGGTAGGGTTACCCATATTCAAGCCATAGCCCTGGGTAGACAGTCCGGTACAGGAGAGGTCCACCTAGTGGTGGACACAAGCAGTTGCTGGACTCTACAAATGCTGTCAGGACTCTTGCTCTTGCTTGCCAGGAGGTGTACTGAAGGCAGGACAAAGCACAACTGCCCCTCCTTCTTGAGCAGAAGCTGAGAGACACAAAAGATTATCCTCATCCCAGCTTCCCACAAGAGAACTGTAGGTCCACTCTCCACTTACTGCCTGTGCGTGGATTAGAATGTCCTTGGAAATTCATGTGTCAGAAACTTAATCCCTTGTTATATATGAATGGTATGTGGAGGTGAGATATTAAGCCATGATGAATGAAGAAAGTCAGCTCCCTCTGGCAACTGCTCATCTCCATGTGATACCTCTACAATGTGGTGATGCGGCAAGAACCAGATGCCAGTGCCACATGCTTGGACTTCCCAGTCTCCAAAACATGATCCAAATAAACCTCTCTTCTTTCTCCAAAAAAAAAAATCACTTTAGCCAGGAGTTTGGCCTAGTGGTAGAATGCTTGCCTAGCATTCACGAAAACCCAGGTTGGATTCCTCGGTACCACACACATTAAAAAAAAAAACCAGAAATGGTGCTGAGGCTCAAGTGGTACAGCTCTAGCCTTGAGAAAGTCCAAGGATACTGCTCAGGCTCTGAGTTCAAGGCGAACTGATAGATATATAGATATAGATATAGAGATAGATAGATAGATAGATAGATAGATAGATAGATAGATAGATAGATAGATAATCACTTTTAAAACTTCCATAAGTTTTTTAATCCTTTACAAAACAAGCAATTCAGCATTGTTGACAATAAACAATCAAAGGCCAGAAGGAAGAAAGCCCTTGACAGGTCAACAAGCAGTGGTACAGACACACAGAAGACATTATGTGCCATTAAAAAGGATGGGTAAGCACTGCACTTAAGTGAGATACATCATTCACAAAGGACAAATTCTGTATGGCCCCACATGTAGGAATAACCTAAAGTAGCCAAATCCATAGAAAAATGTAATCGTGGTGGCCCGTGTGGGGAATGAGGATCAGGGATTAATTAGTATGGAGTCTCAGTTTTCTAAATGAAAAAGAGTTCTGGAAGTAGATGGTTGTGATAGCATGAATGTACTTAATACCATTTTCCAGTTTAAAGTGATGTTATTTTGTCACATATATTTTGTCACAACTTAAATCATTTTTAAAAACATGATACATAGATCAAAGACTTAAAGTAATAAATACACTTATTGACCAGCTTGAATTAATTTAATAAATATGCATTTATTATATGCAATACATTATGAGTATTATGTGCCACCCACTATGATAGGTACTTGCTGTACAACTTTGACCACACTCTACAGTCATTAAAATCCAGTACTACTGCACTCAACAGCATGCATGGTACAGATGCTGAACCTGAGGCTTAAGATGCATCACTGATAGAGCTACACTATTCAACCCAAAATACTGTGCATTTGTGCACTTCACAACACTTACTTCCTTACTCTTAACTCACATCACATCTGTAACAGAAAGAGCTGAATAGTTATTTTTCACAGGTTTTTTTTTTAATTCCTTAGAGGCCAAAACAAAACATTTGTTTACAAAGAGAGTGTATCCACCAATGTTAAAAGGCCTGGGTTCTTATTATTTTCAAGCAGCTGTTTATTCAACGTTACCATCTGGTAGACTGTCCAAACTCATCGAGTGTCTAATATCCTTGTGTTTCAACTCATACAAATCACTCATTCTACACTGTTACAGTCATACATTAATCATACATTAAGATGTTTTTAAAACATCAATAAATATTTTAGAAGATCTGATTTTTAAATTAATGAAAAAAATTTTAATATAGGCCCAATACTATAATGATTGCAAGAAGGAGTTAGAAATAGACTCCTGGAGGGGCCGGGAGGTTAGCCTAGTGGTAGAGTGCTTGTCTAGCATGCACGAAAACCGGGGTTCGATTCCTCAGTACCACATACATGGAAAAAAGCCAGAAATGGTGCTGAGGCTCAAGTGGTAGGGTTCTATTCTTGAGAAAGTCCAAGGACAGTGCTCACGCCCTGAGTTCAAGCCCCAAGAGAGGAAGAGGAGGAGGAGGAGGCGGAGGAGGCGGAGGAGGAGGAGGAGAAGGAGGAGGAGGAGGAAGAGGAGGGGGGAGGGGGAGGGGGAGGAGGAGGGGGAAGGAAGAGGAGAAAAGTAATAGACTCCTTTCACTGGGCAACATTCTTCCAGGAGTTCCTTCAAAACTATTCCACAACTGTTGGCATAGTAAGTGGACGCTGATGATAAGCACCTCTTTGTTGTTCTTAGTTACTATCACTACACCCCTAGGAAGGAGGTACACCTCATGCCACTTAAGCAGAGAGCATTAGAAACTAGCCGACTTATTCCCAAGGTACACTGTGGTGAGTAGGGGTTCCTCAGAGAAAGCCTAGGAAAAGGCCTCTCTATACTTAGTCATCTTAAACCCCTGTGCTTGAACCTTAGAGAAAGTAAGAATTCAGATTTACACAAGCTCTTCCGGGTTATTTTAGAAACAGGGTCTCAGTATGTGGACAGGCTGGCCTCAGGCAATCCTCTGCTTTTGCCATCTGAGGCTGCTACTACAAGAGGAGTGGCAGTCTTCTCACAAAATCTCATTTTTGCTTCCATATTCCCTTATTTTGAAAATTCCACCATGAGAGGGTAAAGAACAGAGTCGGATGTGACTAGATGAGAATAATATTCTGAAGGCAGATGGATCACAGTTGAGAGTGAGACACACAGACTGAAGAGCAGGAAGGCCAGGGAAACTGCGGCAGCCTTCACTCACTCATTTCTTCTTTCAATAATTGAGTGATTACTAAATACCAAGCCACATGTAAAGGAAGCAGCAACAAGATCCAGAGACTCGGTATTCGTGTACCACATTTCTATTTCTATTTCTCATGCACTCTAGATCTATGGGTATTAGATAAAATAATTACATAAATACCAGTCAAGTAAAAATTCACATTTGGGAGCAAAATAAAATTATTTGGCTAAATAAAGACCATTTTGAGAATGAAGGATGATATGTAAGGATATGGAAACTAATTCCATGCAGAGTATATCCATATAAATTTCAAAGACCATAAGACATACTGTGATTAATACAACTAATCATTACAGCATAAACTCCTAGACAAAACTTCATTTTAGCCGGGCACGTTGGCTCATGCCTGTAATCCTAGCTACTCAGGAGACTGAGATCTGAGGATAGTGCTTCAAAGCCAGCCTGGGCACCTAAGTCCGTGTGTGAGACTCTTAGCCACTAGAAAACTGGAAGTGGCACTGTTGCTCGAGGAGTAGGGCAGTAACCTTGAGCTGAAGAGCTCAGAGACAGTGCCCAGGCCCAGAGTTGATGCCCCATGACCGACCCAAAAAAAAAAAATCTGCATTTTAAAGTACTAATAAGCCAGAGCTCTGAAAATCAGAAATAAGGAAACTAAGTGCAATGAATAAGGCAAATTTGATAGATGTTTCAATACTAAACCAATAAAATAATGTTTTTAAGGCGAGGCATATTACTCAAGTGGTAAAACACTTACTTAGTATGTCTGAGGTCCTGGGTTCAATCCCTAGTCTGGGAGGAAGGGAAGGAAAGAAAAGAAGGAAGGGTAAGAGGAAGGGAGGAAGATAATATCTTTGTAATAATCTTCTTTTGTAAAGCACTTGAAAACTGAAGCAACTCTTCCCAACAGCCCCTTTAAATGTACACTTACTATAAGAGCCTCCATAATATCCAAGCACATTAAATTGAACAGAAGATTGTTATTTCCCATGCAACTTCCCACAAGTCTGCCTGCACTTGGTCTACACAGCCTTAGGTAGAGCTACGTTAAATGTGCATTTCACAGTGAGTTGAATTAGGTATCTAATAACTTCCTACAAACACATTTCCTAAGGCCACATAAATCCTAGTTTGTGTTTTTCTAATCTAGAGATAATGTATTCCTTATATGGATACCGTAAGGATCAAATATAAAATTGCAAGTAAAAATAATCAGCACATCATGTGATACCAGAAATGCTCAAAGTGATGATGTTGCTGCTGCTTCTGCTGTAAGCCACCTGTCCTTAAAGCTCTGTATTTGGAAATTAGCTACCTATGACTTTCATTTTGTCATTGGAGCTAACTATCTGCAACACAAATAATAACTGGAAGGCCCATTACAGTTGGTAGAATATTTTAGACTTCCTGTGATAAACAAAAAGAAGATATTTTACTTTCCATAGTTGAAAGTCTGACTAGCAAAAGCACAGGTGAGGTCAACAACCACCTCAAGCTAAACTACAGGCAACAGAAAGAGAAAGATTACAAGCAAAAGACTTGGAGCAGACACATACACAATGGAAAAAAAAAAGGGGCGGTGATAAGAATCTGGACTAACATGGAGGAAGCAGAAAAGGTGAGAGTAGCCCATAAGGCATCAACAGAAATCATCAAATGATGATACATGATGGGTACGATAGGGAGGCAGAGACAGAATCAGCCCCATTAATACAAGTGGAATCCTGGAAATGAACAGATGTCCTATAGCCATACCACACTTGTGAACTACAGAACTAGACAGTGCATGAAGCTGCTGTTCTGCTGTAGATTTTTATTAAGCAAGAGATAAGCTATTATTAACTACCCAAATAATCAACTCTGATGACAGAATAATGGTAATTCAGAAACATTAGGTTTCTAGATCCTTCCTTCTCGTTTACCATAAATGAATGAATGAATGAATGAATGACTAAAGGATAAATCCGATGAAAAGGAGCTAACCCACAAACAAAACTAACAAGCAGGGAAGAGAAGACAGGAGAAAGAGCCAGGATGAACACCAGGGCGCCTGATCTGGGTGGAAGCTCTGCGCCCAGGTAAGAGACACATGAGTCTGTGAAGTACCCTAAGTAGCACCTTCACTCTAATACCCCACCAACAAAGCCCAGTGTCCAAAGATAAAGCTCCAGACTCCTAGCTGGACTCTACTTCCCCATCATGTCCTCCTGCTTGAAGAAGGTAAAGATGTTCATCTTACCCTCAGAAAAGTTCCAGCTGAACCTACTCCTCAAAGTGATGGCAGCTGACAATGCAGACAGAAACAGAAACATGTTCCAGTGAGTTTTGGCTAGTCATCCTATGACTTAACCATAGGACAGTAAAACCAGGCCACCCCCCCACCACCACCACCAAAGAACATTCAAGAATGTAATGTAACTCACGATCATACCCAGAAGCAAACCTGAAAGAGCTCCGGCTCTCACCACTTCAATCTATCATCTGCTAAGAGCCTTTATCAACCATTGGCAGTAATGTCCTTTTCTTGCAAATTTAAGCATGTATTTGTTGCTCAGAGTGTCAAAACTCACTCAATAACCACCACAGTTTGGGAATATATATCTAAATGTACAGGTAAACTGTGATCAAATCTGAGTGAACAATTAATGAGTAAAGGTTCGATGGTTGCCAGTTAGGCAAGAAAGACAGATGAGCCTGGGGAGAGAGGGACACGGATGGATAGATGGACAGACGGACGGATGGGGACACAAGGACGGACGGACATACATACACACACACACACACACACACACACACACACACACACACACACACACACACCACTTCCTGTACATGTTAAGTTTATTTCTGGAGACATTACTGACATGGTAAATTTTTACACTGTTATTTACAGGATGGCAGAGAATGTGTGCTGCCTCTCTATCAACTTTCCCCTTCATTTCTGTTAACTGAAAGCTTGGGCAATGTGAGAAACCAAGACACATTCTAGAACCACAACCACTCCAGCTTTGCGCTAGCCAACAAACTACTGCAGGAGGCTTTTAAATTGGCTTTTTGCAAGGAAGAGGGTTATCCCTCTTCTGCCATTTTCTCAGCCAGGTATACAGAAAAGGGACCTGGTATCCAGAGGCTATCTTGGGCTTCAAATAACACTAAGAAGCTCCAGGCCAGCTCTGGAGCTGCTCTCCAGTTTTTTCATTTCAGTAAGAAATAAAGAATAAAAAATAAATCATATTATATATGTGCTTTCTGAGGCCAAACTCATCCTGATACAGTGTATAAAAGTGATAGACCATGCTTAAGAAAAAAAGAAAGCACTAATTTACTGTTTATTATTTGTTTAGCAAAGTACTATGTGATTAGATAGATAGATAGATAGATAGATAATAGATTCCATCACTTACTCCTTACAACTACCTCCCTTCGCAAGAGGACAGTAATGCTAAACTTAGTAAAATAAAGTTTCTAAGACCGGGCCAGGAGTTTGGCCTAGTAGTAAAGTGTTTGCCTACCATGCACAAAAACCAGGTTTTGATTCCTCTGTGCACATACATAGAAAAATCTGGAAATGGTGCTGTGGTTCAAGTGGTAGAGCACTAGCCTTGAGAAAACCCAAGACAGTGCCCAGGCCCTGAGTTCAAGCCACAAGACTGGTTTAAAAAAAAAAAAAGTTTCTAAGACCTCCGAAATGCACTGAACTTGAGAACGTGAACTACAATCTAGCTCAAAGAGCCCTGTCCTCTGAGTCTTTCTACATTAAAGCTGAATTACATGTGCAGTCACCTTGTCTATCTTCTGTGAACAGAGTACTATTCCTATTGTGTTCGCGGAAGTAGCAATGTACTCGTATGCTGTGAGACACTGACAGCCAGGACTCGATGCCTGGAATACCAACAATCCCTTACCTCTATGAGAGTACTTCAATCACTAAAAACAGTAACAATACAAAAAGCTGAAGGGTAGCAGAAGGAAAGACCACCAACACCAGGATTTAAGGGTACTTACTGTCCTAAATACATTGTTTAAAATACCAGTTATATCAGTTACTAGACTTAAAAATATTTCATGTGTTAAGTGGTTTGAGCACATGAAAATATTCTGTTAAAAATTTTTTGTTCAATGGTTTCCCTCATTTGTAATATTTAGTACAAAACTTGGGCTCTCCTAGCAGAGGATTACAATAGCTCAAAACCTAGATACATTAGGCCATATAGGATGAGGCTAAATGAAAGGACCTCCAGGTTATGGAAGCAAATGCCATATAATGTGTGGTGGTTGTTCTTAATGTACTATGTTATTTCTCATCTCTTTTGTTGTCCCTTGGTTATTCTCATATTGTTACAGTATCTTACCTTGATCTGGTATATTGTATATATGATTATTTGTTTATTTGAAATAGGAAAGGGAAGGGGGGAAAACAAGATGAGGGAGGGGGTGGGGAGAGGGAAATAGGGACAAATGTGTGTGAAGTAATGCACCTTCTACCTGGTGAATCTAACTGTAATCCTTCTATTAATTACAATTTAAAAAATTGTTTTTTGTTGGGGCCAGGAGTTTGGTCTAGTGGTAGAGTGCTTGGCTAGCGTGCACGAAGGCCCAGGTTCCATTCCTCAATATCACAATACATAGAAAAAAGCTGGAAATGGTGCTGAGGCTCAAGTGGTAGAGCTCTAGCCTTGAGAAAGTCCAAGGACACTGCTCAAGCCCAGGACAAGAAAGGAGGGAGGGGAGGGGAGGGGAGGGGAGGGGAGGGGAGAGGGGGAATATGTTGTTGAAGCCAGGAGATGGTGGCTCACCCCTGTAATCATAGCTACTCAGGAGGCTGAGATCTGAGGAGCATGGTTTGAAGTCAGCCCTGACACTAAAGTCCCTAAGACTCTTATCTCCAATTAACCACTAGAAAACCAGAAGTGGCTCAAGTGGTAGAGCACTAGCCTTGAGCTAAAGAGCTCAAGGACAGGGCCCATGCCCAGAGTTCAAGCCCCACGACCAACCAAAAACAAACAAAAAAAATTGTTGAAATACTATTATTACTAAATATTACTTATTAATTAGGCATTTGCAGTAAGTAGCCTAATATAGATCTCAAAACTGGCTTCTGAGATATCACCTGTCTCTAGGATTCCAAAGCTTGTAAGGAGCTGAAGAAGACCAGCTTTTCCACGGGCACTTGTCACCATACTGTCATCTCGCCTGTGCACAAACGTGTCCAGTAACAGGGACTTTTTAGTTCACATTGTTATGGTTAACAAAAACCTTGTACTACTAAACTACCTGATTTGCATCCAGGAGCCACAGTTTTGTCCTTTGCAGGTCATGTTTAGTGGGTCCTTCTTATGGTTACAACACAGCCTTAAAGGCCAAATGATGAAACACTGATGTGCCTTTCCTCCTTTGCTTTATCCTCAGATTCTTCTTTAGGATCCCCAACCTATTTTCTGTAATATGAAAACCAGCATCTTGTCATCTTCCAGGTATGGGTTCTACTCACTAAATTCTTATAACATTCTAAATTCTTATAATATTCTAAGAAGTGGCTGCATTTGCTGCCAGAACAAATTTCATGAACATGACATCCCTTCATCACTGAAATCTCTCCAGTTCATCTTCACATAATGCACTTTGCGAAGCCAGAAAATTCTATCCATAAAAGAATTGATTTTGTAATTGAAACATAGGATTTCTGATTTAAGGGAAAAAAGAAAGTCATTTTGACTCCCAAAATAATCTTAAATAATCTTAATAATTAAATAATATTCAAATAATCTTAAATCATGCTGGCCATGTAAAATATACCATCTATCCCTCTCAAATTTGTCAACAAAAATTTAGTATGTGTATTCTAAATGCGGGGGGAAAAAACTTCTATTAAGAAAGGAAATACTGGGGCCAGGAGTTTGGCCTAGTGGTAGAGTGCTTGCCCAGCATGCACGAAGACCCGGGTTCAATTCCTTGGTACCACATACTTAGAAAAAGCCAGAAATGGTGCTGAGGCTCAACTGGTACAGTTCTAGCCTTGAGGAAAAAAATCCAAGGACAGTGCTCAGGCCCTGAGCTCAAGCCCAGGACTGGCAAAAAAAAAAAAAAAAAAAAAAAAAGAGAGAAGAAAGGAAATACTAACTTAGGTAACCTCCAATGCAGAAATATTACATCGCTTTATAGTATTTATAAATAAAGGCAACCTCGTGGCAAGTATTTAAATGTAATTTTCTAAGCATAGTACCCTGTACTAGGGATCCTTCATTCAGTTTATCTTAATTGGCTTTTTTAAGAGATCAAAATGAATGTGTTGTTAGACACTGGCGTCCACCACACGTGTCTTACTGTCTCTATGGGTAGAGCTTCCCTCTGCCTCCCACAAACAATACCCGAATGTAGATGTTACAGAAATACACTTGCAATTCACCTGGCAGTTTGATGCAGCGTACTCACACATGACAACACATTGATTTTACTTCTACCACCATGCAGACATCTATGTAAAGAAATCCATTAGGCAGACAGTTCTCATCTCTATTGACTGACAGAGTGACAATTGAATACTTTTCACCTTCCAGTGTGACTGACAGTTAGACACTTAAACAAGCCTTCAAGTTGCAATAATAGTATGAAACACTTTCAATTATCTGAATCAAACAAATCCATGATCCTACCGGTTGAATGCATTTTTCTGTCTGCTGCTATGCCTGGCTTGGTTTACACTACTATTTGGATAATTCTGTTTCTCTTATAAGAATGTATCTCTCAGAGAGTGAGCTCATTTTCTAAGTGATGATTTATTTTTTTAATGTTCTATAGTCATTTAAAACATGGGTAAGTGTAGTACCTAACCAAAACCTCATTTTTCTCCTTTGCCTGTAATGTTTCCAAACCTAAGATTGTACTCTAAAAGCATTTCAAAGGATAGCAGGCTCTTACAGTATGAAGCTGCATGATTACATAAAGATTTCATGAATGTAAGTGCTAGTATAATGATAACAAACTAATTAAAAGGAAAATTTCACTTATAATTTTAGTCTATTTATATTCATAGTCTTAAATACTGGTTGAATTCATTTAGGTATTATGTGAACAGGGCAAAATGGATGAATCACTGTACTTGGAAAGCTGGGGCATGATTTAACAAGTTAAAGTCTTTACTTCCATTGAAATCTAAGTATGTATACTCATTAACAAAATAAATGTGAGGAGCTAACAGTGAAGGAACTCTAAAAAAAAAAACTGAATGAATACGAATCAAAACAATAAATGTACCTCACAAGACTGCAAAGACTCTAAGTCCTAATATGTTGCTATATCCCTGTTGATTACTCTGAAAACAAAATCCCCAGCTTCATGACTTAAATGAGGGAAGGGCAAAACAGACACACAAACAGGATCCAAGTGCATACTAATACTCTATAGCTGGGTTGACAGAGAAACAGAAAGACTCGTAGCCAGAAAGAACTACTTCAAAAACCTAAGACCTGTAAGGGAGAAACAAACAAATATATGAAAATGACTGAACCTTTATAAAATCCAAAGTTAATGGGAAGAATGAAAAGACTTACAAATAAATATTTACCTTAATAACAAACAATGGCTGATAGCTTAGTAACTTTGATTTAATAAACTTTTCTCTAAAATAGTTTTAGTTTGTGCTATGTGAAATAGCAAGTGACAAATTAGCTAAAAAACAATCTCATCCTCAGAAATATGTTCCAGTAAGCAGCAATTGATGCTTAGCATAAAAATTGTGCTTTTGAGTAACATGGTAATAGAGGACCATTTAACAAAATAAATAGAAATCATTCAGGAATATAGCCTCAATAAAATCATATGTGGTATTTCTACTAAAATTTGAAAAGCAAGAAATGGATGGTCTTTTTAACATACATGTTAAAAAGGTTGTGACAATATATATAAAAGATTACACAGCATTTTATACTGTTATATTAAAGGATTTGGCCTTTCTTCCTAAAGTCAGGTTACTAAGCTTAAGCCTTCTAGAAGTCAATATTATTTGAAGGTGCCAATACAGAATTTACTGTGTGTGCAACATAAAATGACTCTCTCTGAAAAGACTGGCTTTTGCAGGCTATACAGAAAATTGATTTTCTGAAAAGGAATGCTGCCTGTATTTAACCTAACAGTGTAACCCTGTTGTACTACATGGAAAAGGATCATGCATATTGATTTCTTTATTACAATTCTTCTTGTGATCAGTAAACACTCACAAAACACTCTATCTCAAAGAAAATCATTTTGTAAAGAATTCACTAGGTAGACACTAGATTTCTATGTGAATTCTATTACATCTGCTTTTAATAGACAATAGCACCCAGCACTTTATTTTTTAACTTTCAATTGCCTTTTTTCAGTCTCTTAAAGTAATGTGCCCTACTGGTAAATCTGCATGCATTCTCTGTGCCATCATTATATTAATTATAAGAAAATTAAGGTCTTTAAATGGATTTATCATTTCACTACTTCAAATTAAAATAGGTAAAAAAAAAATCCATTGGCCTCTGAACATAACTCCTTAAAATAATTTTGCCAATGTATGTGTAATCTTCCCTAATGGCATTTGAGAAGCCAATGCTTGTTATTTGGGAAAAACTACATAGAAACCTAAACACCATGTTTGTGTCTCTCCACAGTGATGAACTTAAATCAAAAAAGTAACAAAATATGAATTTTATATTGCTTGTTTTTGGAGACTATGAGACTTATAAGTCTGTTAACATGTAGTTTCTAGAATCCATGTAAGTAATTAAAAAAACTGCTACAGAAATGTTTTGTGAGGCATAATTACTATAAGGTCACTAGATATTATTTGGAGTCACTTTAGTTTATCACATTACGACATGACAGGACGTGAGGCAAAAATTATAAATTCCTTCCCTAAATCTGTCCTTTTCTGATCTAGATGGATGAAGAATAATTAACTCTTAATTATTCAGATGACTTCAAGGCAGTTTTAGGATTCAGTAAAGATTGCAGTCATTTTAACCAACAAAAGCAGTCTCCCATCATTTATCAAATCTTGCAACTTGACCAATGATGAATAAAAAAATCTCTGTTTACCCACAGCCCTAACTGCTACCTTAGAGGTTGTTAAGCAACAAATTTCCTTTAAACTCTACCATATGCAAATCATCAGAGGCAATTTGCATTTTAAAGTATTTAACTCTACATATTTATTGGATTTTGAGGCCATGCTGATCATTGATTTATGTGCTTCTGGCAATCATATTTCCATATTTGTATGATTTTGATGACAGTAATAATTCAAATATGCAGAAAGTTGTTCTTTGAACAATATCTTTAATTACGTCCTCAAAGCATCATTGTTTTGCCTGGTGTCTTGACAAAGGGGGTCTGAAATAAGAAATGGCATAATAATCCAAAATGCACAGAAATGTATTTGTCATATTCTGTGTACTAACAAATGTACAGAAATGACTTTTCACATTAGCCAACCCTTAACCTTAAAAAGGCTACAAAGCTCAGTATACTTGTACCTAAATACTTTTATTAATAGTGACACACTTTCACGACAAATACAATCACAGTTGATAACATTTCTCTTCAAAATGCAAAACCTGCTCTGTTTACTTTGCTACTGACTTGAAAAGTTCTGCTGCCATATCTTCTCATTGAGGTTGTCACAAACATGTGCTTTTTTTATGAAAGCCATCATGGACTATCATCATAAAAGATGCACCAATGTTTTCCCTGTTACTCCAGAACAATCATTAACCACCTCTCCTGTCACCAGTGGCAGATAACTTTAACATGATTTACTCCTCAGTTACATAAATTTGGTACAACCAATATGTAGATTTTCACAAGCACAATCCTGAATTTTAGCCAAACAAAATGGATGCAAACAATTTTTAAAGTAAAACATTTATTTCCTATTTTTTTTTCAATTTGAGGAACTCATGGCACTGTATGGTAATTCTGCAGTATTATTCCATAGGTGCTTGATCCACTGTGTGTTCTTTAAGCATTTTCAATTAGCAAAACAAGCTTATTTTATCAGACATAAAATAATTTCCAAAGGTGAAAATCACTAGAATTCAATCTTTGGAAGATAAAAATAAAAGTACAATGACTTAGTTACAGATTATGAAATTTAAAAAGAGGCTCAAAACACACAAGTATTATTAAATTACTTATCTATTTCATCTATTTTGAAAGTAAAAGATCTTTAAATATCAATAGAATACAAACTTGGTGAGACAAAGACTAATGGCACTCAAAGTTCCCCAGATTAATAAAGGTGAAAACATATTACACATAATATACTTTACTTAATTTGGAGAACATAAACAAATACAGAATATTAAACTTCTACATAAACTTGCTTAATAATAGTTATTATTTAGAGAAAGCTAAAGGACATATTCATACTTATTTATGGATGATTAAGGCAAATTTAGTCACTATCATAGTTGACCATACAGATTTTCTCTTGTTTAGTTTTTTTGGTACAGTCCTAGCAATGAACTCAGGACCTGGGCACTATACGTAGGCCTTTTCATTCAAAGATAGAGCTCCACCCTTGAGCCAAAGCGTCTTTTGGTAGTTAATTAGAGATAAGCATCACAGACTTTCCTGCCTAGACTGGCTTGAACCATGATCCTCAGACCACAACTCCTGAGTAGCTGGGATTATAGGCCTGGAGTGCCCAGCTTATCTACCTGTCTACGTGAATTTCATGAGAACACTTTTTTAAAACATTATGTAACATAAACCTAAGTCAGCACTGTTACATGCATTTATATTAAGAATATGTTTTACTTTAAGAATATTCACAACCTCGGGCGGCGAGTTTGGCCTAGTGGTGGAGTGCTTGCCTAGCATGCATGAAGACCGGGTTCAATTCCTCAGTATCACATACACAGAAAGAAAAAAAAAGCCAGAAGTGGTACTGAGGCTCAAGTGGTAGAGCTCTAGCCCTGAGAAAGTCCAAGGACAGTGCTCAGGCCCTGAGCTCAAGCCTAGGATTGACACAAAATAAAAAAGAAAAAGAGAAAAGAATATTCACAACCTCATAGTCATTCTAATTAAAATGAAAATGGTAAAAATAGGTTTTACGGCCAGGCACCGGTGGCTCACACCTGTAATCCTAGCTACTCAGGAGGCTGAGACTTGAGGGTCTCAGTTTCAAAGCCAGCCTTGGGCACTAAAATCCCTGAAATTTTTATCTCCAGTTAACCATTAGAAAACTGGAAGTGGCTCTATGGCTCCTGGGATAGGACAGTAGCCTTGAGCTGAAGAGCTCAGGAACAATGCCCAGGCCCAGAGTTCAAGTCCCACAAGCAACAAAACTAAATAAATAAAGACTAACTGCTGCTCATATTGTACTGATGGCAACTGTAGTGGGAAGTAAGATTACAATCACATTTTTAGTTTCACACAAGAAAGAGACAAGAAAGAGAAAGGGCGGGAGAAAATGGGAAAGAAATAAGAGGAAAAAAGGAAAGGAAGAGAAAGGAAGAAAACAAAGGAAGGGATGGAAGGAGGGGAGGGGAGATGGAAGGAAGTAGGAATAGAAAGAGGTCCAAAATAAATGGGAGCCAGAAAGGAAGAGAGGAGGAGAAAAGAAGGGAGGTGGAAGGCCAAAATCTAAGGACACTCCTTGACACCCCCTAGTGGTCAATGGCATGGAAGGGCAGGCCCCCAGGTGACCGGCAGGATTTTTGGAGGACTGCTGCTGCTGCTACTGCTGCTGCTGCAGTGATTCAGACAACACACCCCCAAGAAGAAGACAAAAACCAAGGTGTCCGGTGACTGTCTCTCCATTTCTAAGTGTATAGTCGAGCATGCACCAAAGCAAGCCCATCCATTAATACCTGCAAAGGACAGAGCAGCTAAGGGAAACGAATGTTTAAGCAACGAAATTATGTTAGCAAATCTAGCCCTTTTCACTGCCTTTTTTCCCTCCACACTAACATGAGTGGATAAGTTAGAAATGCATCTATATTAGGCTATTAATTTGCTTTCTTTAAAAAAAAAAGGAGTCAAAAAGTCAGCAGTGCAACAAACCTGATTTTAAATCAATAGAAGGTGTCTTATGAATTACATATACTCTACAAAATTCTCTTCCTATAATATTCTTTATATAATTATTTTTAAAAAGGTATATTTCAAAAAGAACCACCATTAATTTTATACCTTTCATGGACTTGACTAGATCATGAAAATCTGCTTTCCACTGAAGGTATTAACTCAGGAAATCTAATAAGCAAACAGGAAGTCTATACGGACTTTTTTTTAAACCTAGTTCAACACTTAGTTAAGTTACAATGTATGACTACAGAAAAAAGACATCTGTCATACAAGACTTACATGCAAAGCAATATGTGCTACATACCTCAAACAAACTCAACATAGAAAAAACAAAAACAGAAAAACTACCTTTATTAATAAAATTGGAATTATTGCTCTAATATCTGATCAAATATGCTAACAAGATACATATAACCTGCCACTACCTAGATAAATCTGAGTACAGAAATCATATGCCTGCCTCTGATTATATAAATAGCAATATATATTTTTTTTCTTGGCAAACAGTATAGAGCTTACTCAGCCACGTTGGTTACCTAACCCCGCTTCCTATTCTTGCGCTCATTAGGGTACAGAGGGGACTCATTACAACAGACCCCCACCCTGTCCGTTAATTGCCCTCCAGGCACTTTGCTTGTAATCACTGAAATGTTCTCAGCTCACCAGGTGCTCCCTAGGGCCTCTCATGTATCTCCACGGCTTAGAATCAAAGTACACAATCGGGATGTCCGGGCTCTCGATGCCAGAGGGGACAGAACTAATAAACGGCTCTCGATGCCAGAGGGGACAGAACTAATATTGTTTGCATTATTAAAATTTGTGTTCCTTAATTCTTTTGTAAACTTAAATTGCATAGCCTCAGAGTGGGGTCAAATATCTTTTGTCCTTTAGGGTCTTCACCCAATAAAGGATTTTTCCTACAGGTGTACAAATGTATACAGACATATGAGTTCTAGAATAGTTATCCAACTATTTCCAAATGAACTAGGTACCAAAAAAGAAATCCCATTAATATGTAACTTCAGAATGTCTCTTAAGAACAAATTGGTTTTTTGCATAATCAAACTGAAGTTGTAAAGCCTGTGTTTTGATTCACAAAGACCCATCTCTTAGTCCAACTAACTCCTAACAAATATACAATTTTTTTCAAATCAGACCCAATAGTAGCCTATTCCCATATCCATTCCTTTTATACTAATAAATATCAGCAATAAAAATATTTAAAATTGATGCAAGGAAATGTTAAAGAGTACATATAAACAACACTAAATGTAAGAATAAAATTACCTTAGAATACTGGAATTTCTTTTATGATATGTTTAGCTATGTAAAGTACTGATAACAACTACAATTAAAAACTAATCAACTGTAACAAGTTAAACTAAAAGGGGATTTTTTTTTAAATGATCTAAAATTTTAGTCTCAGAACATCACATACGCAAACACGAAGGAAAAAAAAAACTGGTGTTTTTCAATTGTAAAATAAAACAAGAAGCTAGAACTTGAAGTGCTTCATTCAACCAATACCAGACAAATATAGTACATATGGGCATACATGAAAGTGGACACGCATACACACACACACCCCTCCAAAAGAAGCAAATATTCACAAAAAAAAGACAAATTACCTGGTGGGGAGGGCATCTAGGCTATCTCAAATGCTTTGCTATACCCACCTCCCCCCATACACATACACAGTAAATCTAGAATCATTTACTCAGATATCACACAATCGTACGAGTGAGCAGCGAGGCAGTCACCCCACTGCAACGCTCACAACACATCACCAACCACATACAGATTTTTGTAATACTTCACGAGCTAAAAAAAAACAAAAACGAACACACTGTTCTCAGTTTGTATTTATATTAAGTTCTAAAATACTGTTACATACCTAGATTGGTGAAAATAATAATTATCTTTAGTATATGTGTATAGTATGTTACATTTAAAATAATACATGGTAAATGCCAATAAACTTTAGCCATCACAAGTGATAAGACTTCAATTTAAGGGCCAAAATAAATGACTGAATTCAGAAAGTATCATAGAATTTTAATGACTCATAAAAATGACATTCTACATGATCCAATAAGTACTATTACCCAAATAATATACAATTTTAAAAATAATAAATAATTTGGAATAAAAAAGCATTACTATACTATTGGTCAAAGAGGTAAAATTTAAAAGTACTACTTTTTATTTTCCTTAAAGGTGCGTCTTTAAAATGATGTTTAAAAAATAGCAGTGTTCAATGACTAAGCACGTGAAATAAGGAAATGCACAGGGCAACTCATTTATCGTAATTCAACCTTTATCTTGATTTAGTTACTGTAAAAATCTATTATAACTTCAATTTGGTAGTGAACTGTAGCCATCTACTGGATATGAACAGTTAAGGCAAATGTTTAATATCAAGTTTCTCAGTAGGAAACCAGTATTCTCCGTGCTTAATACAATGGACCGGAAAAATAAACAATACTAGACATAAGATAAAATTTATCATATAATTTAGTAGTTTAAATTTCTTTGGTTTCCTGTTTTTGTTTTACTTTCTTGAGACAGACCTTGAACCCCCTATTCAATCAGATTGACCTTGAATTTGCTGTACACCTCAGCCTTAGCCTCTAGGTGTTGGGACTACACTACATGAACTACCAAGCTCAGCCAAATGCTAGTTTTATGTAATTTTGCTATTTATATTTTTTAACACTAAGAGACTTTCTTAGTCAATTATCCTATTTTTTCTTGCATTCATAAATTTAGTAGCTATGCAAAATCTAATAGTGCTATTAAAAATTTCAAATTACCCAGCAAGTGTCTATGGTTACTAAATTATAAACTAGATGTGTATTCACAGTTTTTGTACTATATTTTATTCAGTCTAGCACTGCAAGAATCTATATTAAAATGAAACCACAAATTTCAATTTAAAAAAAAAAAGTATGGCCAAAACACGGCCTTTATTTTTGTTAAGTAGCACATTAGAATAAATAATTCTACTTAAATGCCAAAGTTGCAATCAGAATTACTGGAATGATCTGATTTAAGAAAAAACTTATAAAACTACTGATTGGTAAATAATCAGATCATTCTCATTTTTCAAGAAATTACATTTGTTCTTCTGTAGTTCATTCTTGTTGACATAACCCTTCAAAACCAAAGACCTAGCCCCAATTTCTTTGCCCAAGTATAGATGTTCAACATCTGAATTATTCCTTAATTATCAACCCTTAAGATTATCACTGTAATGAAATACTTTCATTTCACTTATTGCTAATAAGAATATTCTGACGTATGACACTTAAAAGTCAATAATGAAACACTAGCTAAAATTGCACCAATGGATATAAATTTCAGCAAATAAAAAGAGCCTAATAGACAAGGCACTATTGTGCTAATAACAAAAATCAAGAATATGAATTCCTACTTTTACCAAAAATAGAGCTATAAAATTTGGATTTAATTTTTATATTATCATGCAACATTCAAATATGTTATCCCAGGGAAGCACTTAGCATCAGTGTGTTAGTTTGATAATACATTAATACTTTAAATATTAAAATATCGAATAAATGAGAAGAGCTTTATACAAACACACCATTTCACAGGATCACTTTTTATAAAAGCCATTACAGACACTGAAAGAAATCACTACAAATCAATATGAGGAAATCCATTTACTTTCTCAAACCCACTTTGCAAACATTCAATTTTTCAGTGTGGAACAGCTTCGAAGTTTATAACAGGCGACGTTCCTCAAAACTTCTTCAAATATATTAATAGTTTACTTAGATTAAAAAAAGTTAATCTCAACCTTGTAAGCCAAAGATACATGAAAAGCCCATTACTTTCCATATGTTTAAGCGTAAGATACTACTACAAGCCTCAGTTAGTAAATGGCAGGTTTAATGACATAGTTTTCTTGTGCTACTCTGATTAAGAATCAGAATCAGAAAGAGAATATGACTCTTAGATAAACACTTAAATGGAGTTGACTTCAAATCACCACCAAAACAGCATAATCAACAATAGTCAAATAAAAAATTTCAGAAAGAAAGTTCAAATAAACCAGCTAATTTAGACAACTGCCTCTAAAAGAACATCAGTATCAGTTTCCATTGCACAGTCCAAATACAGCTAACTTCATGGAGCTCAGATTGATCCAACAAAATGGCAATCCAGTTAAGCTCAATTCCACACCAACCATGAAGCATGGACTTACATGCAAATTTCTTAGCACACTTGCAGCCTGTGAATTTTCGCTTTTCTACCAATCCACTGATAACAGCTACGTTAACAATGGTCCTTGAGTCCTAGGTTATTGCCATGCATAGCTTATAGAGCTGATTTAGAAGGCAAGCACAGACTGACTGCAAACTCATG